>NC_086159.1:13188532-13256032 GCF_035149785.1 Candoia aspera | reverse complement strand
TAATTAGATCCCCAACCTCCAATTTTTCACATTCACCCTTCTAACATCCCAAAATATCAAAGTATCTCTTTCTCACCAAAGCTCGCTCTCCCTCCCTTTACCGGACTTGACTCCACTCACTATATTGACAGTTAGATATACGCTAACCTTTGTAGTGACACGAGTTTTAATGGTGCATTCAGTCCATTGACAGAACTCTCAGGTCTGTCTTTCTTTCTTTCTTTCTTTTTCTTTCTTTCTTTCTTTCTTTCCCTCCTTCCCACCCTTCCTCCTCCTCCTCCTCCCTCTCCTTCCCTTTTAACCCTCTGAAACAAAAGGGTAAGAAAAAGGAGAGAGAGACTCTCTGGCTTGTATAGTTTGTACTTTTGATAAAAGGTTCCACTGATGAGCTTTGGCAGTTGAGGTTCTTTTCTAATGTCTTTTTATCTGAATTAATTCCTCAGATGAAAACTTTAAGGAACAATGAAGAAGAGAGGTACGGCTCTGAAACAGTGAGAAGAGGGGAAGGGAAAAAAATTACATGGCACACCTGGGACAGATGAAGCCAAACTCCGGCTTTTATAATGCCAATCAGCAAGGCTGTTATCATCCCTCTAATTAGGAAAGCAGGTTAAAACAGAGAGCGCTGGGGAAATGGTAATGTTATGGTTTTGCACTTAAAAGGGGAGAGATTTCCTACCCTGTAAGAATTCAGGATTGGGGTTGACAAGTCCTTTAATTAATGGGCTGGATTCCCCGTGTGTGCACATTGGGAGCGCATGTTTCAATTCATAAAAGTGGACAAAGGGGCTATTGGGGAGAAGGAGTGCGCGCGCGTGCTGTGTTTGTGTGCAAGAAAGAGACAGAGAGGAGGTGAAACAGAAAGAAGGGATTGGAAAAAAGGGAGTCCATTAGTTTTGAAGGAGAACAGAGTTCACAAACTACCTTTCTTTTAACCCCCAAAGGATTCTACATGGAGCTGCACTGAGCTGTTTGACAATGGATTTGAAAGCTACAGCAGGAAAAAGCCCAAGGCCATCAGGCAAATAAAAAAAGTTTGGGAAAGAGAGCGCATTTGGAATCTGAGAGTGCCTCCTCACTTCTTCTGTTCTCTGACTTTCCATTTGGAAGTGCCTTTGTGTTTTAAAGTAGAAACTGCATCCGGACTGGCCCAATAAAAAAGCTTTTTAGGGCCAAATTTGCAGAGCATTTGGGTTCTCTATCTAGCTGTTAAGACAATCTGTTTCTTTGAGCCTGCTCCTGATCCAGGATTATTCTATGGGCATTTTGCACAAGAATGAGGCTTCTCCTTCTGCTACTGTGTGAATGGAGCGTTAACTGCTTGGCATGAGAAACCAGGATTTGCATCCAAACCAAGTTATGTAGACAATTGCAGTTTATTCTTCTCCTCACTCTTAGTCTCAGTCTTCAGTGCTCCCAGCCAGGCCTCCAAAATTAAGTAGCCTTTACATATAGAACAGTGGTGCAAGTTGGCCTCACGTTTGCCCATGTTTAAATCTTGCTTTCAAATAAACCAGACTTTATTTGAAGTTGCATGAATGTGCATGTCATATTTCTAAATGTAGCTTGCTGTGGTTAACACCTATCAACACTTGTGGATGCTGCTCCCATTCATGATATAGATAGGTAGATAGGTAGGAAGGACTTCTTTTTGGCTACCTCATGCAAGTATCAGCATTATTGTATTTAATTCTAACCCTTGCTGAACTCAATCTTCTTAAAAGTGCACTCATGCTCATCTTAAGCTATTGTGGCTTCTGTGGTTTTCGTTCACCCAGCTCCTGTGATTTATGAATGACAATGGATTGCACAAAACCAGTCAGTTGTGGTTTCTTCAATAAACAATGGTCAAACAAACTAAAACATGTGATATATGAACCAAGTCTTAATGATCCCAGAACTATGATGTTGTGATTTTTGCATTTTTGCTGCCCTTATCCAAAGCCTTGGTCAGGGATCCATTTTGAAAAGCTTCCATCCATTGGATCTTGTCCTACCCTCAAGAGCCTTAGAGAATAAATCTCTAATAAAGTATTTAAATACTGCTACCATACCCCAGGCTTCTCTTCTTTAGGCTAAACATACCCAATTCCTTTAGCGGTTCTTTATCAAATGTAGTTCAAAGTCCCCTAAGCCAAGCTAAATTATTTATGTACTTGCTCCATGGGTTAAATTAAAGGGAGTGACTCATCAAGGAACTTGATCATACATGCAAATGCTTATGTGACTGCTGTTCAATCAGATAATCCATAGGATTACTAGTAAGTTGGCAATCCCAATACCCTGGGGGAAGAATAGTCCAATTTTGTTTCCATTCATCTAATTAGTCTATCATGTTAGCACATCTATGATAACTTGCTTTTTGCATACTGATAGCTCTCCATCTTCCAGAATATGACTGTTGTTATTTTTGTTTTTTCTTGACTCAGTCAGGAATGTATCCAGTATCTTTATGGATTTGAACTCAGATCTGAGCTAAACCTGGGGTTGGTTTGTTCTACAGGACAATTCCATGCTCTGTTCTGGTGCTAAGACTACCTTCTGGTGTCAGAAGCACTTCTTGTTATCTCATTCGCTCAAATAGAAAATGTGACTTCATGTGGGAGGTTGTAGGTTTTACCATATCATTTTGAATCAAGTTTTGGATCTATGGATGATTAAATAGAGGGTTCCTTGGTCATCCAGATATAAAGTTTCCCCTTCTAGTTAATTCTCTTTGAATCCCAGATTCCATTTTTGAAGTTTTGCAGGGGATTATATTATGCATACAGGTTGCTGATTTTAAAATCAATAAGATGATAAAGCTGAGAAATTAGGGTTGTTGTTTTTTTTGAGAAGCCAAGGATTCAAGGGATGGGCAACCATTCTGTCAGCTTTTCAACTTTCACAGAGTCAGAATCAAAGAAAACCTCCCATCTTTAAGACTTGAATTCTGAGTTAAATAACAAATTTGTGCAAAGATGTACACTTGGAGTCAAAGAAGTGTTGTGTGAACTCAAGTGATATGGATTATCCAACAGATCCTAGTTTAGCATGATATGCGAACTTAGACATAGAATTCAAACAGGTCAGGCTGCTCCTGTTATACTAGGGACAATCTCTCACATTAAGCCTTGTTCTATGTTTTCTTGATCTTTCTGCTTCATAGAGTCTATTGTCTTCAACACTGCCATTCTTGTAGCCTCTACAGTCTGATGCATTTTCAAAATAAATGCATTTGCCTGCTTGCTTATTGCATTTCTACAATGTTCTTGTAACCCAGTTTGACTGGATCCCTTACAAATACAAGATACAAATAATACAATAGAACCATAGAATCTCCAAGTTGGAAAGAGCCACTGAGGCCGACCCCTTGCTCAGGGTAGAATCCAAATTAAAGCATTCCCACCAGATGTTTGTCTAGCATCTACTTGAACACTTCCATGAAGATGAGCCCACCATGACCCTGAGTAATGATTTCCACTGTTGAACTGTTCACGCAGGTAGGATGTATTTTTCTAACATTCAGTTGGAATCTACCTTCCTATACCTTAAATCCATTACTGGGTCTCCTGCTCTCTGGAACAAGAAAGAACAGGCTTTGACCTTCTATGTGACATCCTTTCAGATATTTGAAGAGTACTACCACATTCCATCCCACACCCCAGTTATTTATTTCCCAAGGCTAAATGTTCCCAGATCCTTCAATATTTCCTCATAAGGCATATTTTCTAGTCCCCTGATTATCTTCGCTGCCTTTCTCTGCACTTGTTCCAGTTTCTTGGAATCCTTTTACAAGTGTGGTGCTCAGAACCAGACATAGCACTTGAAATGGGGTCTGGTCAAGAATGACCAGAATGGAATGATTATTTCCCATGATTCAGAAATCATACTTTTGTTGATGCAGCCACATCATACTGCTGGCTAATTCAGTTGAATCATAAATTTCCATTTACCTCTTTCCATCAACATCATACTGCTGGCTCATATTCAGTTTGCAATCAACTACCAGTCCAAGATCTTGTTTGCAAATAGTATTACCAGGCTGGCTATCCCCATCGTATACTTGTGCATTTGAGTTTTTTAAGTGAAGAACTTGGCATTTGCCTGTTATGTTTTCATTAATTTCTCCAACCCATTAATCTGAATTTTATTTCTGTCTTCCTGGGTATTGGCAATCCCACTCAGTGTTGTATCAACTGAAAATTTGTTGTACATCAATTTCACCTTTTCATCCAAACATTCTGGACCATAAGGAAGGCTGAGCGAAGGAAGATCGATGCTTTTGAACTGTGGTGTTGGAGGAAAATTCTGAGAGTGCCTTGGACTGCAAGAAGATCCAACCAGTCCATCCTCCAGGAAATAAAGCCAGACTGCTCACTTGAGGGAATGATATTAAAGGCAAAACTGAAATACTTTGGCCACATAATGAGAAGACAGGACACCCTGGAGAAGATGCTGATGCTAGGGAGAGTGGAAGGCAAAAGGAAGAGGGGCCGACCAAGGGCAAGATGGATGGATGATATTCTAGAGGTGACGGACTCGTCCCTGGGGGAGCTGGGGGTGTTGACGACCGACAGGAAGCTCTGGCGTGGGCTGGTCCATGAAGTCACGAAGAGTCGGAAGCGACTAAACGAATAAACAACAACAATCCAAACATTAATGAATACATTGAGATGTAGAGGTCCCAGGACTGAACATAGTAGTGCTCCTACTGTAGGTGATACCACTTGCCAACTGATGATGGACCATTGATGAACACTCTCTGAATATGATTTTCAAACCAGCTATGAATTCACTTAATTGAAATACTATGCAGCTCACAGATAATTAGCTTGCTAATCAGAATGTATTGGAGTCCTTTGTCAAAGTCAAGGTATAGTATGTCTACAGCATTCCCATAGTCTACTGAGGGAGTTAACCAATCAAAAAATGAATCTGGCAAGATTTGTTCTTGTAATGGTATGTGGGAATGACCTTGAGAGATGGGGTGAAGAGATGCTGATTGATGTCAGCCTTGCCTGGTAGATCGGACAGGAAACATGATAATCTATTTCTACTTTATTGTAAAGCTACATTAACAGAACCTTGCAAGTCTGAAAGTACAGTTCTCCCACCATCTCCTTTACAGCTCAAGAACTTAAGGTCCCTTCTGAGCCTCTTGCTCCGCCCACTATAAAGCTTCAGGCTATGCTCTCTCTTATCTGACCATTCCCTAGCCAGCATTTCTTTGCCCCATCTTCCAAGGTCATCCTCACATTCTATCACATTGCCTCTCAAGGTCATTCCCACTTACCATTATAGTTCTTGTCAAATCCATACTGGTTTCTGGTAAATACCTCATTTGTTTAGGGCACATAGAGATCAAATTCTTAGAATCTGCCCTAGAATCTTCCCAGATATTGGTATCAGATTGACTACTTTGTATTTTGTTGGATTTTCCTTTCCCCCCTTTTAGAAGATAGGACAACATTTGCTATTCTCCAATCACTGGCATTTCAGCAGCCCTACAGAAATTTCCAGACCTCTAGTTGCTTACATTGCATTCCGGAGATTATCATCTCCTGTGCCAACCACGCCCTTTCTTGGATTGGGAGACTCTTCTTGTGGTCACTCATGATTTAGTCACCTCTCATTGGACTATTGCAATGCAGCTGCCCTTAAAGATCCCTCAGAAGCTACAGCTGAAGAATGCAGCAGTGCAAGTAATTATGGGTGCATTTCAAAACACCCATGTGACACCATCACTGAGCAAGCTGCAGTGGTTTCCAGTTGGCTTCTTGGTGCCATTCAAGGTATTGGTGGCCATTTTTAAAGATTTTCATGGCTCAGAGACTGGTTTTTTGTGGGACCACCTCTAACTGTTTCTGCCCATCCCATAAAATCTAACATGGTGCCCTCACTGAAGGAAGGTCATATATGGAATCCTAGAAGTGTGTCTTCTTTGTCACTGATCCTACTCTCTGTACCAGCATTCCTCCTGAAGTTTGTATGTCCCTGACCCTGTTGTCCTTCAGAAAGGCCATAAAACCTGGCTGTTCCAGCAGGCCATGGGCTTTGGGTAAAACTACTAGTGTGCTATGCTTGTTTTAATGTTTGTATTCCCTGGACAGCTGCTTATTATTTGGCACTTCTTGTACAATTGTACTGCAGTTTTAACTTGCCCTATATACCTCCTTCTTTGTTTGACCATTACGGACCATCAGAAATCCGATAAATTAAATAAAGAAACAAAATTAGGAATCTACCTTTAAATTGACTGTATGTCAACATTTTCTACTTCTTTTCTGGGGGAGAAATGTTGATGGGTAATTGAGAAAATGTGAGGGGGCAGGTCTCGTAATTTGTGGGGTGTGATCCTCGTAAGTAACAACAAAATCAACGTCTCTCCTGTTTCCAGTTATATTGACCATTAGGGAGCGACTAAAAACACCGCACAGGATAAGCATTGTTTAAAAATAGTAAAAAATTCCCCTCCCTCCAAAAGAAGGAGGGGGGGGTCATGTACATGGGGACATGATGTAGTGTAACATCTGCATCTCTTGAACCTGAGAGCTTAAGAGAAGATGGACTATATATACCATTTTGAGTCTCCTATTTCCTCTTAGGGACGTGGTGGCGCTGCAGGTTAAACCGCTGAGCTGCTGAGCTTGCCGATCGGAAGGTCGGCGGTTCGAATCCGCGTGACCGGGTGAGCTCCTGTTGCTAGTCCCAGCTCCTGCCAACCTAGCAGTTCGAAAACATGCAAATGTGAGTAGATTAATAGGTACCGCTTCGGCGGGCAGGTAACGGCGTTCCATGTAGTCATGCCGGCCACATGACCACGGAAGTGTCTACAGACAAACGCCGGCTCTTCGGCTTTGAAATGGAGATGAGCACCGCCCCCTAGAGTCAGACATGACTGGACTTAATGTCAAGGGAAACCTTTACCTTTACCTTTTATTTCCTCTTACTCTTCTATATTTGTACTTCTGGCTGAAAAAGATATAAAAATATGTTTGATACTTAGTTTGAGAGGAAAAAACTGTTCAAAAGTGAAATATGTTTTCAAATGAGAGTGGCACGGCAGGCTTTTTTTTTGGAAAAAACGGGATGTGGAGAGAGGAGGACCAGCTTTATCGGTGATCTAGTGAAAATTTGACCTGTCCTCTTCTAATCAAAGTTAAAGTAAACCAGCATCAAATGTTGGTTTCAGAGGCTGCTTTGTTCAGAGTAAAGCACAATTCCTTAAGTTGAAAGCAGCGCTGAGCATCTTTAGCTTATCACTGGCATCACATGTGAGCAGCGGCAGGCGCCGAGCAGGTGGGGGCAGGCAGAATGCTGAAAGTAACATTGCAATGAAAGTTCTGCTCATTCTGTACGTGCATTGTGACAATACACACATACACAAAAGAGGTGAAGCTTATGGCCCAACATGGTTTTTGGCGTTCTGATCAAAACAACTCCTGTAAATGCCCACAAATGTCAGGCTAAGAGATAAGATGGTTTATTTAGTATGAACTTATCATATACTGTCAGTCCACTGTGGTTTGGAGGCCACACTCTGTGGCTTAGCATGATTGGGAACCCACTCATTTGTGGTTCATCTGACAAACCATCATTAAGCGATCCTAGCCCATACAGTTGTCTGCAACAGGACATTGTCAACTTTGCAGAGGGTCACCGTGCTCTTATGTCTCTTGAAATCCTAAAAGGTATTCTTTTAATTTGTATTAACGCTCGAATTTTGTGTGCTGCCTGGAGCCTCCGAAAGTTAGAAAAAGACACGTTTTAAATATTAATGTGTGTGATTGAAGGTGTGTGCGTGAATGCACAAGCTAAGCACATCTGGGCTGGGAAAAAAAAACCCCATATGCAACAACTTTCAACTCTCATTTCAAAACTGCCAAGGTACAACAAACAGCTGAGAAAGGAAGGCAGGCTGGGGTTTATAAAGGCAACAGAAGGGTCCTCTCTGTGTAAGAAGCCTAGACAATATAGCAGTTTGCTGAACAGCTGAAAGCTATTTCTAATGAATAAAACAAATTTATCTTAAAGGGGGAAAATGAGGAGGCTTCACGAAAACCCCATTCAAAGACCAAAATTATAGCCTATGACAAAAGTGTTGTTAGGGAAAACTTTTAAACACTCCCAATTTTCTAAATGGCTTTTCAGACACAGTTGTGTTCACTACCTTTTCTCCCTGCCTATAGGTATCAAAATAAATGTTGCTTATTCTTGAGGATATTATGTTTCATAAATAGTAATTTCAAATCTCAAGAAAACAAAGCCATTTCCATACTCACATTGTATTTCCATTCCCTTGAAATTTGAAAGGTAATCGGTAACAGCCAGACTCAATCCATGTTTTCTTGAAATTAAGTCCTTATGAGTAAAGGTGCCTAGGACTGCAACTTAAGGATCTTTCTTCCACCCCCAGTAGTGAATTAAAATGCTATTCAGCCATTCTTGAGTCAACCCAAAACCAATGCCAGCGTAATATGTGCCATCTTGGTTTCCAATCCAATCCAATTTGTCTTAATTGTGTCTATTCCAGATCAATTGTGTTGTGTCCTGGTTTGAGAATGTGCCATTCATTCTAGGTAAGGTCATTGGTTTCCTCCTCTGGTTTTGCCACAGACCCCTTTGAGCCTATGGGGTCAACATCCACAAATCAGGGCACAGGGAAGAATGAGGCTGATCTTCTTTTAAGACTTTGCATTTCTTTTCTGAGCTGGTTTGGCCAGTCCATACCACCAGGCTGCCACAGAAAATGGCATCTCCTAGCCTCTACTCTCCTCACATCCTGGAAATGGGATACATTCAAGAATTTTTCTGGAGAAGAGTGTACTGGACTGGTTGATTCCGGTAGGAGTAGGTAGTCCTACAGCTATCTAGGGGTCAAGTCATATATGGTTTTATAGGTCAAAGCCAGCCCTTGGAATTGCACTTGGAAACCTACTGGCAACCTATGTTGGGCCTGAAGGACGGCTGAATTAAGGTGCTCCTGGCCATTAACCATCAGGGTGTAGCATTTTGTACCAATTTCAGTTTTTGAATGGTCTTCAGAGATAGTCCCATGTAGGATGCAGGGTTGTAGTCTAACTACGTGGTAATGACAATATGATCTCACAAGAGATCTTTACACTCTAGGGAGGGCAACAACTGGTACACCAGCCACAGCTGGGCAAAGACCATCTAGTCAATGACCTCCACTTGCCCACCTAGCAGCAACCATGACTCCAGGAGGATCTCCTAAGTCAGAGTGCCTCCCGCTCAAGAATTGCATATATATCATCTCTTCTTCCCCATAAAATAGTGAATCTCGTTTGTCTTTTCTCCCAAGTTAGAAATTTGGAGAAAAGTTGGCATAAAGAATAGGGAAGCTGGGGAAGTGGCAGCTATGAGAGGAACTCATGAAAGAGAGTGCTACTGGAGAGGACAAATGCCAGGAGAGAAATGTCTGCACTGAAGGGAGGCTCATGACCAGAAGGGAGGCAACATGCACTGTTCTTAGAGGGGTGGGGCAAAGCAGTGGCATTGCAAGCCTTGCCCCCTTTGTATGTGCATTGTGATGTCACAACATGCACAAAAGGGATGGAGACTGTTGCACTGATTTCTGTAGTTGCTTCTACTTCCCCATGCCCCCCAGCTCCTGCAAGATATCACTAGTTGTCTCCACAATAGGTAATCTAACCTGACTTTGAAGATAAGGGGTAATGAAGGGTTACAGATTGTAGTGGGATAGTAGTATCTTAAGGGGCAAAATATCACTTTTATCCCTCTTAATGATGATTTAAGGCTGTTTCATGTGACAGGGATGATTGAGGGGAAACAAATTTAAGACTGTTTCATGATGGCAGGGGGAAGATTGGGGATGATTTTCTCATGTTCAGCTGCAAGTGGGGACAGGGCCAAATCTTGATCTTTTATTCCCCAAATAGTTCTACAAACTCAAAATACTTTCTTATCCAGTGTTGGATGAGCAGGAAAAAGTGTTCTGCTCCAATGGGCTTTCATTCCTGTGTGATGTTTTATCACTTTTTATTTTAATGCTGCTCTCAAGGTTTTTTTTAAACTTTTTTTTTGCACCTGAGCTTTTTAAGCTTCAATTGATATTTTTATTATACATTGTACCAGGTGCCAGATAGGCAGAAGGTGCAGTTTATCACTCAATAAAAAAGAAGTAAGATTTTCTGTGTGTAGTCTCTTTCTTCTAGAATTTCTAATATTCTAGAGTAGTCACTCATTACAGTACCTGTACAGTACACACGTTTTGCCAGATGCCAGCCAAATCTGGTGCCTAGACCATGGTCACTAAATCCTGAAGCTCAACACTGCCCAACAGATACCAGCCATGAAAGCCTATACCAGCATGTTAGCCTGTGGCTGTCAGGTGTTACTTT
This sequence comes from Candoia aspera, assembly GCF_035149785.1. Classification (NCBI taxonomy): domain Eukaryota; kingdom Metazoa; phylum Chordata; class Lepidosauria; order Squamata; family Candoiidae; genus Candoia; species Candoia aspera. The sequence goes on along the minus strand of NC_086159.1, from coordinate 13,245,668 downwards.
GTTCCCTAGGAATGAATTAAGCTTAAGCTGCTGTATGTGAAAAGAGAGTGTGCTGTGTTATCCTGATTGGGGCAGAAAAAGGTCTTTTGTTTGATCTGGTTCCAGTTGAAGGACAACAGAGTGATAGGCAGAATGGAATATCTGACCAAGGCAACTGAGGAAAGCCTATTCGTTGAGCTTAAGTTTGGAACTGGCAGCTTCAGGAGATGATCTTAAACTTGTAGTCTACCAAATCAAAGGTATTATGGCCTGTTAAGGTCTTATATTTTATGCATCATGCAAACAGTGGTACCATGAAAGCCAGACCACTGGACTTTTAGGGGCCTTCTGGACAAATAAATATCCTGACTGTGTCAGGAAACACTGTGCATCACACTCCATTAAAGGACAGAAAGAACAGAAACAATTGCTGCTATTTGGGGAAGAAAAATAAACAAAAGCACCAAGAAAGGGAAATTGGAGGTTATAGAAGTGGAATGGTAGTGTTAGAGAACCTTGTTGAAGGTCTCTTCAACTCACAAATATCACAAATAGAAGATTTATTGAAAGGCTGTGTTACATAGTTATTGAGCTTTACTTAGCTTCTTAACCCTGGGTAAAAGAGAATCTTGCTAGTACTGATGCCCATTCATATTAAATAGGGAGGGGATGGTTAAAAGTGTACCCAAATCCCAACATGCATGGATATTTACAAGGGGGAAAGGGAGGGAAATGGTGATATGTGCATCATAGTGTCATCCCACAAATGATGTGACTTATGTACTTCTGTCAAATTTCATGATGCCAGCACGTAAATGCATAATTTGCACAATAATGCCATGACATGCATGACATTTTGATGTCATTGTGGCTTGTTACAGATGCCTACATGCTGATTTTCTTTATTGCAGCCAGTAGAAGGTTAACTAGCCCTTTTTCGTGGATCAAATAAATTAATCTACCCTCGGATCATCTGATTTCTGCAGGAAGGATGTGATGATAAAAACTGGGCAACTATCACCCTACCTTTTCTTAATTTTGACAACCCATTGGAACCCTGGGTACCTTTACTCTGTCTTTGGTAACTGTGTTTAGTGGGTAGAGGGCTTTTTATGTGTACACTGTTGAGCTTTTTTTTTAAAAGCATGCTCTGTTATCTCTGGCATATCAAAGAGAATCAGTGATTTAATTGGCTTGCCTTATGGTCATAATCTGGCTTGCCAGGCCAGGATTTCAGAACTCTCTCACCTACACTAAAACAATGATTACTGTGTGGTCTTGGTTGAAACTATTCTGCCCAGCTAGATCTGTTTCTCGGCAAAAGAATCAAGAGGGTCCATGAGACCTGTGTTTTTGGCACATGGAGCCACGCAGTTCCAAGGCTGTATTATGCTTGTATTGCATTTGATTGGAGACAAGGATTTATTTGACAGTTTTGTCCAAGTCTTTGCTCCTATGAAATCTGAACTTGGAGATTTCAGCTGAGGGGATGCAACTTTTTTTTTAAGTTGGCACATGGCTAAAATGTGGTTGTTGATGAAAGATTAAAGGTAATGGTTTCCCTTGACATTAAGTCCAGTCGTGTCCGACTCTAGTGGGCGGTGCTCATCTCCGTTTCAAAGCCGAAGAGCCGGCGTTTGTCCGTAGACCCTTCCATGGTCATGTGGCCAGCATGACTAAACGGAATGCTGTTACCTGCCCGCTGAAGCGGTACCTATTAATCTACTCACGCTGGCATGTTTTTGAGCTGCTAGGTTGGCAGGAGCTGGGCCTAGCAACGGGAGCTCATCCCGTCACACAGATTCGAACTGCTGACCTTCCGATTGGCAAGCTCAGCAGCTCAGCAGTTTAACCCGCAGTGCCACCGCGTCCCTTTATGAAAGATTACCAGACTAAATAAGCCTGGATGAAAATGTTCTGTGGCCTAACTCTGACAACCAAACTGGCATTCTTCAGCCCCACTAAGAAGGGGGGCGGTAACTTGATTCAGCAAGGAATTATTTAGACTGTACAATACTCTTGTGGTCCACAGTCTACAGATGCTGCTTCAAATGTCAATTAAAACTGTTCCCTGATTGTTGAATAGCTTTTCATTGATGTATTTATTTAACTAGGCAAAGTGTAAGTCATGCTTCTCTGCAGACTTTTGGATGCAGGGGTAAACCTATGAACTTGCTTTATCTTGAATGGGAACACTGTTCTCATATCTAGTATTATTCACTATGACTGGCAGTGCTACTTCACAGAAACATGGTTCTGTTGACTGGCTTCATCATCATGCTAAACCGTGACTTGTTTTAATAATTATTTACTAACAAACTGTAGTAGCCCAGTTCATACAATATATGAACAAAACAACCTATGTTAGCATGGACCAATCCTGGGTGTGACCCTTCCCTGGTTCTTTTCTGGAACTTCTAATTTATTTTCATCATGTCCAGAGTAGCAGAAGAGGAGTTAGCGACCAAACTTTCCTAACCTCACAGTACCCAGACTGTGTCTCCCCAAATTCCCAGCTAGTAGGCAAGCCATTGTATGATTTGTTTTCTTTTGGTTTAGCATTCAGTGTGAACTTGCCCACTGGGATTTGTCGCATGTAGTCTATAGCTAGCACAGTGTTATGAACCCAGTTCATTGTGGCTTGTCCAGTAAAACCAAGGCTTATTACATTAAACATGAGCAGAGAGGAGGAGGAAAAAGAGGGGGGGGAGAGAAAGGAAACAGGAAGATTGATTGCGACACCGGACAAGGGGTGCCTTTCCACCCTTCCCTCCATCATCAGCAAAATCTTGAAGAGTATAAATCTATGAGTCTAAGGGGGAGCCTGTAGGAAATATATTTAGAAACTTGAGGGATTGTAACCCAACCTGTGTAGGGAGAGCTTCATGGACTTCTATGCAATTAGCAAGCCCTTATTGCCCCCAAAGGGTCAGACATGACTTCGTGCTTACACAGGGGACCTTTCACCTTTTTCACATTACTTTCCTGAACTCTGCTGGTCCCTAAGTCAGAGTTGCCTTGGTCTTGCAAAAGTAACATTTCCAGATACCACATATGATCATTAAAGAGTTTTAAAATTAGCCCTTCTTCCTCTTTCTTTTCGTCCTCCTTATTCTCACATTTTTCTAGAAATTGCACATCACTGCCTGTATTTTTATAATCTATGTTTATGTACTGAAATCAATAATTTAGTAAATTGTTAAGCTAAAGAGGCCAGGTTCACCTTCAGAGGAAAGATGTGGGTCAAGAGGGAAGAGTTTGTGTTTGGAAAAAGGACAGAACGCAGTGTCCTGCTCGTAAGAAGAGACTAAATAAGAGTGTGCTCAATAGAAGACTGAAGTAATAATGCCAAATTCTTCCATGGAAGTCATTCAACAACGTAATTCTTTGTACAGTTATTCTACTTTAAGTCCTCTGCATGAATTCAAATACCATGCTAAATCATAATTTGTTTAAACCATACCTTAATGAGAAAGCCAGAAAGAAGCTAACATGAGCCTTGTAGATATGAAAAATAACTACAATGTTTTTTGTTTGTCTTTCTTATGTTCTTAGCTGTTCCTGCTTTGCCTTTCTGTAGATTGATTAAAGGCCTGGGATGGTTACTAAACTAATATCTTGTCTGTATAAATCTCAATGGCCATGAGATGGCAGCAGAAAATACATAAAAAAACATTAACTCTTAATCCAGACAACCGCCAGATGGTAGCAAACAGTTTTCTGTATTTCTTTGCTGCTATCTACCAGTTGTCTAGATTTCTGAATCTCAGATATTGTAGCCCTAACAAAACCAAATAAAAACTAAGCCAGGAAACCACAAAAAAGCCATACATCACCATTCACATAACGAACCAAGCTGCAGTTGTAATCACTAAATCAACAGCAACTCATGCTTTCAAAGTAGTGATTCATAGTCTACAGCAGTGTTTCTCAACCTTGGCTACTTTTAAGTTGTGTGGACTTCAACTCCCAGAATCTCCCAGCCAACGTGCTGGCTGGGGAATTCTGGGAGTTGAAGTCCACACATCTTAAAGTTGCCAAGGTTGAGAAGCACTGGTCTACAGAAAGTCAGAATCAAGTAAGCCACGTTTTGAGTTAGCCTTTTGTGTAAACCTATTTATGCTGTGGCTTATTGCCCTTAAAAAAGGCACTAGGAAACAAGATTCTCTCAAAGTCTTCTTTAATTAGAGTTATTGAAAGGGAAAAGAATTTGGTTAGAGAAACGTTGACAACTGGATGCTTTCAGTTTAGTACCCATTTACTCTAAGCTCACTAGGGTAGGCTTCTTCATTCTCTTCCTAACAAACATTTGATGGACTGGATTCAGCATTCCTGGCTAACGGTACTCCTGAAAATAGAAGAATATGCAGATGTTCCAAGCTAGTAATTTTACAAACTCTTATCTACTCTCTCAGGTTCTGAGGTGTCCCTTACACCATCATTGCATGTGAAAGGTCCATACCGCTATCCTTTGACATATATGTACATGCAATGACAGTCAGAAATTAATGTATAAGTTGGAGAAATATGCATCTGATCTGTAAAAAATGCCATTCGGTAACATGGTGTTCCTTGGTTCTTTTTCGCCCTTCTCCCTCTCACCTTCTCATTCCTGGATGGTCTAAATGAACTCTATCCCTACTTGGGAACTTTGTAAAGGGAAAATGTATCCGACAGCATGAGATCACTAGATCAAATCACAACCTATCACCTTGGTGATATCATAGTTCACACAAGACCCACTGAAAATGAAGGCATGTGACAACAGCTGTATAAGACTTTTTTAGATGTGATTATATTTTCCTATATGATTATTCTTATATGCTCATGTTACCCATTTATAAGTAATGAGTAATATAGTGAATAACTGCCTCCACAATTCAGGAGGCTGCAGAGACAGTTTTCTACCAACCCACATTACTTCCAGTGTAATGGTTGCTTATCCCAAACACTCAGACTCACAAGAGGTTACTTAAATGAAATCTGATTTATTAGGGAATTTATGGCAGATACAGAGAAAGCTGAGAATGACTAAAAGCGTGCCAAATACAAACTAAAAACCCTCGGCTCCAAACGTAATCCCTCCCCACTACCGGCCATAGCAACCAGCCCCCTCCCAGGTGCTGGTAACCATTTTCCACACATCCTGGGAAAGCAACCTTGAACACATGAGATAACCCAAACACATTCCAACCCAGCGGCCAACAGATAACAACTCCCCGAAGAGGAATCTTCCTCCCTCCCAAGATCAAACACGTATCAGGGAAATGACATGCGAAACGTTACGATGTACCAAGCACATTGAAACGGTGAACATGACATCCAGTCACTCAGCATTTCTTCCATATATCCAATTTCAGACATGTGTAATGCAGACTCAAAACATGGAAAGACCATTTTACATCTTTGGTAACCTATTATTTGGGATACAGGCTAGTTGCTGTTGTTTATTCATTCAGTCGCTTCCGACTCTTCGTGACTTCGTGGACCAGCCCACGCCAGAGCTTCCTGTCGGTCGTCAACACCCCCAGCTCTCCCAGGGACGAATCCATCACCTCTAGAATATCATCCATCCATCTTGTCCATCCATCCATACAGGCTAGTACACCCCTGGAAAGTTCAGACATTTCTACTTGGCTTAAGGGCCTTTAGCTTTTGATGTGGTTTGCTCATCATATTCTAAAAGATGGGTAAAGGTGGAATCCATACTATACCCTGCTCCTTGTTGCTATTTGCTTTGTACCTAATCCAGCACTTTTGACTGGCACTAAACTGGAGAATTTGACCAGTTCTATCAGTTGTCCACTGTTATTGGACAGCAACGAGTGGATGGTAATTGAATAGTACAGCTATTAATATAGAATACTGAATGCTTAGAAATGTTGGCCCTGAATATCATAAATGAATATTTCAGATCAATTCAGCAATGGATACCAGTGGAAGTTCTTTTAAAAAGGAATTACTGAGATAAATCTGAGGCTGACTCTTGTATAAATGCTTACCACTGGCTGACTGCACAGCATTTTCATCCTGGAGTATTTTAGCAGTTCAGTGGCTTAATACAGGCCAGTACAAGTGGTCTCTTTTTGCTGGTGCTATCAAAAGTAGTCTGCAAGAATCCAGACAACCATTAGTTGGCAGTCAAGGGATATAGAAAACTCTTTGCTGCTCTGTGGTTGGTCAAATGGACTTTTTCAGTCCCAGTCTTGGAAAGCTATTTGTCGCAGTCATGGATGTGCCTGTGTCTTTTGTATATCTAGTGTTTCTGAGATAAACAGCCCTCCCACATCCACTTGCAAGATTTCTGTAGTTAGCATCATGTTTCTGTAGTAAACATAATGCTTTTAACTTTTCATAATGCCCCTGTCAATTCAATGTTAAATGGCAGAATTTAACATATGGACCAGTCTCTGGAGGTAATGCTGGCATGCATAATTAGCATGATTTGTCACCATGTAACTTTCAGAGTGTACATTTTAATTAAAACAAGTAATGGCAAAGGGGCTATATATTCTAATCAGTGAAATATGTCCACTTTTAAAATGCAGAAGGATTATATTCTGAATGTAGGTCATGCAGGGAAGACATGTTCTTGCATAAGTGTATCATTTCCTCAGTTTGGGACTTGGCACATATGGATCAAAAGTGGTTTGGAGGAGGTGCTTCAGAACATGTAGGAACTCACAGCAGTTCGTTAAAGCAATTGTGCCTTTTTTTCAAGCTTCCATGTGAGCTAGGAAAAGGTCACAAGTTTTACTGTGTAACATGAAACATGCAGCAGCTTTAATGGGATGACTCATCAAACCAGCCACATCTTTTTTTCAGGTTTCTTCGACAGCCTGAAAAAAGATCCCACTGCTTTCTAGAGGTGCTGTGTTTGTAGTTCTGTATGTTTTGAAGCATATTTAGAAGATCTTTCCAAAGCATGTACACCCCTATTTGCAAAGTCTTGTAAGTGCAAGATGTGGTCCAAGAAGAAGGTACTATCTTGAGCATTGTTTTATGGATCTTTCCCAAATAGTTTTCAGTTGCTTCATTGTTAGTATCATGTGGCACCAGTGATTTGACAAGTAAAAGTGAAGAGTAGATGAAGAATCTATCACCTCTTTCCCTCTTTCTACCTCTTTCTCTCTCTGTTTATCTGTCATCTCTCTCTCTCTTTCTCTAGATCTCTAGATCTATCATAGCATTTCTGTTGATTCTCGATAGTTCACAATCATAAAAGCCTTCCAACAAACAGAACAAGTAAGCCCCATCAAAGCCACGAAAACTCTTCCATAAATTTGAGTTAAAAATAAATCTGGAATTCAGATCCCAACAATAATAAAAATAATAAAAATATTCTGAATCCTTTATTAAGAACAACTCAGGCAAGTAATTTAAACCCTGGCAAAACAATACAGTCTTCACTGCCCTCCTTAAAAAAAAAAGGGGGGGGCAATGCAGACCTTAGGTAGAGGACCAGGAGAGCTGCTGAGAAGGCCTGACTCGGGCTTCCCACCCCATACACTTCTGGGGTAGATCTGAAGCATCTCTTCTGAGTTGAACAGAGAGTTGGGCAGATTCAGTTCAAAAGAGATAGCTGGAGAAATAACTTTGAGTCCAACCACGTAGCACTTTAAAGGTTAAAACCAGTACTTTGAACTGTACTCAGGATTATATCAGTAACCAATGCAACAGTTGCAGAAGTGGTGTCACATGGCTGGAGTCTCTCTCACCCAATGGCAGTTCTTCCAGGTAGGCCAGGTCAGGAAACAGCCCTGCAAGTGCTTCACTTTGTTAAGTGAATTACATCTTGAAGCCTACTAGGAGCCACTGCAGCACGTAGAGCACTGTTGCTATATGGGTGTACCATGATGCACCCATAACTTCCCCTGCTGCTGCATGTGTACCAGTTGGAGCTTCTGGATGGCCTTCAAGATCAGCCCCATGCAGATGGGGTATGCCAGTTTGGTCTAGTGGCTAAGGCAACAGGCTAGAAACCAGGAGACTGTGAGTTCTAGTCCCGCCTCAAGCATGAAAGCTGGCTGCGTGACCTTGGGCCAGTCACCCTCTCTCAGCTCACAGGGTGGTTGTTGTGGGGAAAATAGGAGGAGGAAGGAGTATTAGGTATGTTCCCCACCTTGAGGTATTTATAAAAATAATAAAGGCGGGATAAAAAAATCTAAAAGAAAAATAGTCTAATCAGGAGGTGACCTAGGGGTGAGTAGGGCCTTCCAATCCAGGAATGGGCAACCCCATCCAGAACCAAAGATGGAAATTCCCCAGGTCCACAGAGACCTAAAACCCACAGGCACACAGTCTTGCTAGGGTTAAGCCAAAGCCTGTTCTTCCCTATTCAGATTCCCACAGCCTCCAGACACTGGGAAAGAATACTGATGGCATATGAAGAGTGGATCATGATGTCATAAGGCAAAATGAGTGACATGTCAGATGTCAGGACACAAATACATGAAGGTGAGGTTTGCATTATGGTATCATTATGCATATGTCATTTTGATGCAGTTTTAGTTTGCTGCAGACACCTATCCCCCTATAGCCTCAAGGCACTCAAAAAGGATCTTCACCACATCTGTGGTCCAGCCTGCAGAAGATGAAAACTTGCACTTCTTAATCGCCTCCATGGTATCAGCCCTCCATGCCATTCACCCAGCAATCCATTGTTTCCTTCTGACCACCTGGGGAAGACATACTTGCACACAAATCTGGGTTTCTAAAGTATGAAAAGAGAGATTCACCTGTCCTTGAGCTTAAGACTCTTAACTCGGGGTTTTCTAGATTAAGTCCCTTGCTGGCTGTTACCTATTTTTTGGATGGACTACTAAATAGTCAAACCTGTAATGTTTGGACAGGAAGGGCAATGAGAAAATTAAAAGAAGGGTGGAGAAGCTGTGGCAACAACAGTGAGATTGCAGTGCAGCAGGTGACACAATGCCAGCTGCCCAGAGTCATTGTATACAAGATGGGCGGCAGAGAAATTTGACAAACAAACAAACAAACAAATGTCTTTTCCCATCCTGAATAATGAGGTCACAGAGGGCACACCACTGTCATGGCTCCCACAGAGGATTCGCTGTCCAAACAAGAGCAGGAGGTGGAGGACAAACCCTATGAAGAAACCAGATCACAACTTCAGGCCCAGAGGAAGGGCCTTTCCTCACCACTGAGTTAAAGTGTTATCCATCCATGTTTGACAGAACATAAAACAATGCCAGCATAAAATCTGCTGTGCTCATTGCCAATCTCTATCCTGCCTCAGTTGCATCCCTTCCCAGTCACTGCTGAATGATAGCCAGGTTTGTGACAGTCAGTATAGGCAAGATGATTGGTTGGCTGATGTCCCCTTTCAGCACATCACCCAGGCAACAGGGGGAAAAATCCACCAATGAGGGTGCTAGAGGAACAACTCCTTACAGGACTCTGCCCATCTTCTCTAGGTTGGTTTGTCTGACCCTCTTCCCACACCCCATTGGGCATCTCCCAGGTGAAAACACTGTTGAATCAAGAAACACATGGAAAGGTATCAGATCAGATATAGCTTCAAGGGGAAGGGAGATAGACCCTGCCATATCTGTGCAGCTAGCTAGGCCCTGTAAGTGGGGGAAGAGAAAGGGGCTAACTACCAGACAGCTGTCTCTTGCTTAAGGAGTAGGAGAGTGATTGAAACTGACAGATGCAGGAAAAAACTGGCCACAAATGTTCTGAGACTCATTGTTTTCTGAGACCACAATGAGGAAAGATGGAGATACTGTATCTAAAGGTAAAAATACTTCCTTCATTTCAGAATATTGCATACATCTATACATACATGCCAGTCACACTTTTCTCTTTTGGGGAAAGCAATGTTACACAAAGCACAGAGGACTAAGAATTATTATTATTATTATTATTATTATTATTATTATTATTATTATTATTATTATTCTATATTAAGAATTAAATTTTAAAAAAATTAAAGGTAGGTGGTTCAAAAACAAAAGAAAATCTAACCACATTTAGTTTACACCAGCATCATTCACTCTACTTTTCCATTTCTTTCATCCTTGCAAGCCATCCTTGTTTCCCTTAAGCCCAGACTCCCATTCATATATTGTCTTTTATTCCTTAAAATTCCCACCTCTCTCTTTTTTGAGATCTCATCAGTTTCATCCAACAGTAGTTTTTTTCTTCTTCGCTTTCCTTTTGATGCATTCACTCTTCTTTCATATCTTTTTTTTGAAATTCAATCCTCATGTATTCTGTGATCAAACCACTTCAGTAAACATTTTTTTTGTGAATCACTTACTTTGTATTCATTCCACTTCTATTCAGCACCTATTTCTTCTGATTTTACCACATAAACTTCTTAAGTACCCAATTCCCATTCATCAAACTCACTTCTGTGTTTCTTCTTACCTAGGCCAAGTCTTACTTCCACGTAACAGGAGGACAGAAGCATGCACTTATACACAGCCATTTTCATTTCTTTCAGTGACAACAACAACAAAAATGGTGTTTACATGATGACATCATCACATCTTTGCATGTCCAGAAACTTCAAGTAAAATGCAGGATGAAAGTATCTCTTGGCAAGCCGGCCAATGAGCAGCATCTTCAAGCGAGAAGCCTGGCTTCTTCCTCCTTTCCCCAAAGTGAAAAAGGGTACAGCTTTGGCAAAACACCACTTTGAAGTGATCTAAGTTTGTAGGACTCTGTGAGGGGGAAGGAGAAGCAATCCTATAGGCTGAATCAGGTGATGAACAAGGAACCATGACTGAAGTCCCAGACAGCAAAACTACAGTAGGCTTTCTGAAGAATAGAAGCTTCCACTGGAAGCATCCTGGAATGGTCCATGGAGTGTGCAGTCCATGGCCATTCTGAGAAGTCAGAGAATAGAAGAACCAGGCTATAAGCATCCTGGCTTTTTAAGTGAAGATGAGATCCCTTGGTCATCACATGAGGTTTATAAGGAAAAGGTAAACCCTATCCATCTCCCCATGGTCTAATTTGAAATTTATGGAATTTATGTGTACTTTTATCTGTCAGGTTGGAAACTGGTCCCTAAAAGTAGACTATAAAATAGAGAGGATTCACTTTGGCTTGATTTCCCCTAATCATGAGATCCTCCATATCTGTTGTTGCCATCGGTTCAGTTTCTGGGCTTCTCTACTAGGTTGAAATCTGCTTTATGGTGCAATTTTGACTTATATACAACATAGTAACATTTCCTATATAGGTTTGGAGGAGTGGAATCTGTGTGGACAGGGATGCGGCTACGTTGGGAGTAAAACAAACCCTCATGGCCCCATCCCCAGCTTAAGCGCTTGTGTTTAGAAAAACAAATTAACAGGATTAAAAGGTTTCGTGTGAAAAAGTCTCACTAACTTGATTTTGGTATGATATTTCATCAGCACTGTTATGTCTTGAGATTCAACCATACTCATGTTATAACCTCACCTCCAAAATATGTGTGAGTGGAGCCACAGTGTAATCCTTAAAGCTAAGGGCACCACGCTGGATAGTTTGGGACCTGCTCTCTCCAAGATGTTTTGCTGCAATCCAGTTGTTTTGTAAGACAAGAATGACAGTCCCATAAACCCTCTGCAACCTTGAAATTGTTGGAAGTCCTGGCAAATCCAGCATGCCCCATTAACATGTAAATTGAGTTTACAATGCACAATGCAACTCTGAGGAAGCTGTTGCCACTCCCACTTCCTTTCCCTCTCTTCTTTCTTCTCCACCGGAAACAAGCACGCTGATGTGTGCTGCTTTCCTCCATTCTGGGCACCATGTGGTGGGCCTGGAATTCCCCTTTCTTCCATGCAGCTCTTGGCAGCTGTAGGGCTGAGAGTTTAGGACAAAACTAAGTATTTGGAAGAAAAGAAGAACAAAGGAACTTCATTTTTCCCACCAAGATGGATGTAGCAGAAGCAACAATAAAGTCAGTAAGAAATTCTTTTACTTATCTCAACCTAATCTGTCTAAGTGTGTGATTCTTTATGCTTGGGAGGGCTGAATGTGTAAGAGCAACAACTTGTGTTTCTCTGGCATGCTCATTGAAGCCATTTTAAGATAATTCTTTTTCTGTGCCAGCTTCTCAGCTGTGTTATAAGCTCTGCTCCATTTCAGTGGTTCTAGCAGGCTTCTGAATTGGCTTCAGAAAGATCGATAGAATAATAAAGGAAATGAGTCGTAATTAACTGCCCTTGCACATCACTGAAGACCTGCCACAGGAGCCAGACGCTCACTGCCTAACAGAAGGGCCGGCCCTGTATACAAGACACCAAGGGTTCAGAAGCTTATTTTTCCTGCCTTAAGAATTTAATTCCCTTTCGTATGTCTTTGCTCTCTCTTCCTCCAGCAGTAAATTCCAGACTCAAAGCATTTTCTTTTAGCTCCAGAAGTCACAACTGCTCTGATAGCTACCTGTGATGTGTGAAGTATAAAAGCTGAGATAGTTATCACAGATAGGAGTTCTATTACAAAAGTTCAGTCTATCTATCTACTGTCTAAATTGGGCTTTGGCAGCGGAGAAGATGGAGCAGGCAAGCTAACACTCTTGATCTTTTCTTCCAGTCTCAAATGCCTCAGAAGTGATATTTACTCTTGTTCAGCGTCTTCTCATTCTTCTCTTTCAGCAAATAAAGACTGTGAAATTGAGTAGCTCCATTGGTCCTCTGTATGAATGCACATTTCTGCTAGCATCGGTGTCGCCAAAGTTCCCAACCTTAGGTGTAACATTTTGTGTATATTATATAGGGAGATGCCACAGCCACCTTCCTTGTCACTAACCAGGATCCCTGCACCATCAGAGTTTTTACATTTTTAGTCCTTTCTTTTTTCAATTGTTAATTTCCTTGGCTGCTCTCTAGGCAGAAATGCAGCCTATAAATTGCCTTATTATTATGGTTGGTCCCACAGCCAGATGTTTAGACTGGGTTTGGCATTTTTGTCCACCTATCAAGTCCTTCCCAAGAACCTGGGATAGGCAGATGTTATTGTTTAATAATATTAAAGGTATCGTCACAGGAAGCAAGCTGTTCCAAGTAAAGCTGCCTTTTGCCATTGACTGATGTGATTTTTTTCAATGCCAGTGGTGGTCAAGTGGTGCTCCAGATGTTTTGGCATTGCACCCAAGGCACCTATCAGTATTGGTACTATCTTTGCATTCTTTTGCCACAGTCATTCTACTTCTATTTGCAGGTCTTTATAGTATGTGATTTTCTCCAGTTTTTTCTCTTCTTTTCTGCTGTCTCCAGGTATTGCAATGTCCACTATTCAGACTTTTTTGTCTTTCACATCAACAATTGTTAAGTTGGGGGTGTTGTGTGGCAGATGTTTGTCTGTTTGAATTCTAAAGTCCCAGAGCACTTTGGCTTCTTCATTTTCTATTACTTTGTCTATTTTGTAGCCCTACCAGTTCTTGCTTGCAGAAATTCCAATGCATCATGTTTGTAGTCAGTCTGTGTGATCTTCTTGCAGCAGCTAACTAGGTGGTCCACTGTTTCTTCAGCTTCTTTGCAGAGGCGGCATTTGCTGTCTGTTGCTGCCTTCTCAATTCCGGCTTTATATGCATTACTGTTATTATGGGTTCCTCTAGAAACATCTTTATTTCCAGTGATGTCTCTGGACATCAGGTGCTTTTTTTAGAAAATAAAAACGCTCCGTTTATTTATTTATTTGGGCTTATGCACTTCACTGATCGGAAATGACTCTGATCATCTTACATAGCCCTCTGCTGTAAGTCTAAAAAACCTTCGTTAAAAGAACAAAAACACATTACCATCACACACACACCCCAATGTTGATCAGTGATACCCAGTTATACATCTCCACCCCTGTCTGGGCAGGTGATGCTGTTGTGGTGCTGACCGAGTGCCTGGAGGCTGTGAGAATCTGGATGGGAAGCAACTGACTTTGATTCAGCCCTGGCAAGATGGAGTGGCTTTAGGTTTTTGCCCCCCACCCCCTGGGTCTGGTGACATGCCGTCTTTGAATCTGAGCGTGTTAGTTAATAGCAGTATTATTTTCCTTCAATTTTTTTTCTTTCTTGATTGTATAGTTTTAGCAAATAACATTATTACTTTACTATTGTTTATTTTTGATGTTATGTAAATATATACTGAATAAATATATTCCACCGAAGTCAAATTCCTTGTATGTCTAATCATACTTGGCCAATAAAGTATTCTATTCTATGTCTATAAAGGATGGGGTGGGACTCCCCCAGACTGAACTGGTGCACAATTTGGGGGTCCTCCTAATTCATGGCTATATTGTTGTTGTTAGTTGCCATCAAGTTGTTTGCGACTCATGGTGACCGCATGTATAACAGAATGAAATGCTGTTCGGTCTTGCGCCGTATGCCTGACTGTTTCAATGTTTGCATCCATTGTTGTGGTAATTGTATCAATCCATCGCATTGAAGGTCTTCCTCTTTTCCGCTGGCCCTCGACATGATGTCCTTTTCAAGCGATCGGTCTTTCCTGATGATGTGCCCAAAGTATGAGAGTCTAAGCCTAGTTATCTTCGCCATTCATGGCTATGGGGGTCCTTTATACAGATTCATCTTGTGCGCCAATTGCACCCTGTCACTCATGCCTTGGTCACTTCCCATTTGGATCACTGTAACACACTCTACATGGGATTGCCCTTGAAGGCTGCGCAGAAGTTACAACTGGTCCAAAATGCAATGGCATGCAGTGTTGGGCAACCTTAGGCTCATCCATATTACACCCCTGTTGTATGAGCTGCACTGGTTCCCAGTTTCCTTCTGGGTGCAATTCAGGGGTTATTATCTTTAAAGCTCTACATGGCAAGGGACTAGGTTACCTGCAGGACTGCCTTTTCCTAAGGGTACCTGCCCGTCCCACCAGAGCAGATAGAATGAGCATGCTCCATGTCCCTTCCCTTAAACATTGCCATCTTGTGGCTCCTCAGAAATGTGACTTTTCGGTTGTAGCCCCTGCCCTACGAAACACACTCCCCCCTTAGATCCATCAGGTCCCCACCCTTTTAACCTTCTGGAGAGCACTTAAGGCCTGACTCTTCCTCCAAGTGCTGGGATACGGTGAGGTCAGAGTGAGATGAGAATGGGGGTTGCATCAGGGAAGTGTGGCTGTGGTGCCAGGTTTTTCTAGTATTTTTGGTTTCATTGATTTTTTTTAACGATTGTATATGTTGCTTTATTCTTGGCTGTAAGCCACCAAGAGTTTGGTTTAACATGGGTGGCTATACAAACGTTTTAAATAAATAAATAAAATCAGCAATGATGATTAATCTTTTTGCCAAAGGAATAACCCAATGTTGTTGTGGTTGAAGATCAGGACATTGCCTAGAAATGCCCAGTTATGTCCCTTATAGCAGTCATTTTGCATAAATGGGCACCTTCTCCCAGCAGCCATTTTGCTAGGATGCCCGCAACATGTTCTCAAAACTCTTGATGGGCTCATCAGCCCCTTCCTCATCATCTCAGCCTTGGCAGCCAAATCCTATGGAAGGTAAGGATTAGAATTCCCCTCTGCCCATTTAAGTACTGAGGAATCTCAGTACAGACCCATCAGTCTGTCTATTTGATTGAATCGGAAACATTAGCAAGTCCTCAGATATCCATGTCTAGAGATCACTGAAACTTACTTTTGGAAATTACCATCATAGTACATTAAAGCTTATCTGTGCAACTGGAAAGATTTACTTGTTTACATGGAAAGCAAAATCCATAGGCTTCAAGAAAAAATTCAGTAGGTTGAGGTTTAGCCTCATCATTACAATCCAGATGAATTATGCATTTTGTTCTGGAGGATATAAAGAAACTGGATTGTTAGGAAGATGCACTATAAGTTGATCAGACAATGGTAGAAGACCAGGTTCCGCCTACTATATGTCCAAGACTTGATAAATCCACAAGCTTTATGCCCCTATCTAATCCAGGAACTGCAGTCCAAACTGCTGAGATGAGATCTGATTATTTTTATGATCCTGGGTTTTATTTTCCCATGCAACATCCAGTGCATGGTAGGAAAATCAAAATGGCAGATGTGAGGAGATTGCTAACAAAGGAACTCTTCACATCTGGCATTTTTTGAAAAATGAAAGCATCTGCTTTTCTGAGCTACAATGTAGACTCTCTCCCCCTAGTGTCAGCCCTTACACAATGATCCTAGATGAGGGGTTCCATTGATAGACTATCTCCCCACAAAAGCTCTTCATTAAAAACAAAACAAAACACTAGGCAACAGTATGACAATTCCACTTTAGCCTATTTTCTCCCCTAGCCTTCTTTCTAACACTGGTTCATTCTGTGCAAGGGTCCCCTCCAAGAGAAACATTGGATTTTGTGAGCCTCCCCTGCAGTCTAAAGTGGTACATCCCACTCCCTATTAACACTTACAGTGTGAGACAGCTTGACCCCACAAGTCTTAAATACGACGACTGCATGCTAGGGTTTTGTACCACACATGTCTTTCTCTGACACAATTACTCAACTAGCTGTTGAAACATTGCACCTCTTATTTGCTGCTCAGCTACATGATGGCCATGCCTCGCCTGTTGAGAAGGTCATTTTTAATTTTGTTTTTTTTTAAGAGTTTACTTTCAAAGTCTAACTGTCTGCTGTGGTTAATGGCAGGCTTATTTCTTAACATCTTTTCTTGCTGTAATATGCAGAGAGATTTGCTGAGATCAGATAGGAGTAGCAATAATAGCAAATAAAAATCCAAATTAAGGGAAAAGAGCAAGTAAATAAATTTTTAATCATATAAAATTTAATACTTATGTTAAGGAAAAGAATATTAAAAGTCATTTTATATAGAGTGGATTTATATTGGAGCTGATTTTCTAAAAGTTGTGCCGCTTTGAGTGATATGATAATCATATACTTCCCCTCTCTCCAAAACCTCCTCCAGTAGTACATGGGGATTGAAATTTATATATGCAATAACCAGCAAAGAATCATAAAGGATCAAACCAGAGAAATCTGTCTCACTCCATTTTTTCCTGTCACTCCCATAGCGATTTTAATATTTTTCTGAAGTCATCCTGCATTTCCCAGACACTAACGCTGTTTCAGATACAGCTGGCTTACAAATAAGAGCTAAATGCTGCATACGTCTTGGTAAACCACAATCATGTCTGAAGACTACATTAAAAATGTCCTTGTAAAAATAGGTTAGCCAAATCTTCTCTTGGTTGTAACTTTAATGGGCTTGATCTTAATTTTGGGTAAGTTTTAAGTTTCAATTCTTTGGAGCAAGACCATTGGGTTGGGTTTTGGGCTTTGCATAAGTGAGTAAATCAAGTTGGCTAAATGCTGTGCATTTTTCACAACCACATCTTCATGTCTAAACCATATGGACATCCTGAAATAAATATCTGGGGGCTTTAAAGTAACTTAGTGTTTCACATATGAGATGGCTCCCAACATATTATGGACTGTATATTTCAAGATTGTTTAGAAGCTACTGTTAGTATAGGACCAAGTGAGCAGTACATCAACTGTATGTATCATGTGTTAAAGGAGGACCATCCATTTCTAAGTCCAGCTCAGGCTGCTAGTTCCCATCATCAGTGGTGGCTTTAAGAGTAGGCAGATTGGACAATTGTCCAGGGCCCTCCCCTTGAGTCCCTCCCCCATGTGGCATAACCTCAGTAAATAAAAGAAGAAACCAGAATAAACAATTTGCTGACTCCTTCCTCTTAGCCAAACAGCCAGCTGAATATCATCCTCTAGATATATGATAAACAGAGTTTTATGTTTTTGTTGTTTACTTTCATTTATGAATAATGTTAATCCTATAGATTTTAATCCGAGGAATATATAGTGAGGAGGCTACAGTAACTGCAGGTCACAGTAATACCCTAATGCATCACTTTGAGGACCTCCTCAGAGCGATGCTTACAAAGAGACTGCAGGACAGCAAACCAATCCCAGAATGCCGAATATCCTAGGCACCATGAAGCTACTGTCCAAAGTAGCAGGATGAGATGGCAGAAGGTAGGTGTTAGATCTAATTTCCCATTCTGCTGCTCAAAATGGCGACTTCATTTTAGCTAATGGTAGGGCTGGCCCTGTGTGTATTTCCTGAAGTTCAATTCAGAGCAAGTGGAAAAGCTCCAAAAGTTCCAATCCAAAAATCACAGAAAGGTTTGTCTTGACTGAAGGAAGGTGGTGTGACATTGTTATATTGTAAAATAAACAGAAGTGAGGAAGAATGTTCTTGAGCCTATTAAAATCCTTCCCTTTACTAATCAGAAGAGGTAGCTTTCAGAGCATCAGCTTTGTATGCAGATGTTCCCCATATGTTAGGAAAGTTATATCTTATACCATATTACTTGTCTGTGTAGGTGAATATAGTCTGTTCTAAGTGAACAGTTTTCAAATTATGATGCCAGGCAAAGAACAATTGTCATCTGATTTTTTTTAAAACTGAGGATATTAGGGACTTGACCTAGGATTTAGGCCATACCAAATATGAGTTCTTCCTCTGCACTAAAGTCCTTTCCACAACATCCCACATGGCTGCATCAAGTCAGAATACATGATGGTGAGGTTCATACACTGTCCTCAATCATCACGTGCTTTGTTTGGTTTTGGCTTAGTATGATGTGTGTGCTCAACTACTCTGGTTTGTCAACCATGCTTTTTGGCCCAGGGTGGGCAACTTCAGGCTTCTGAAATGGTAGCCCAGGCTCTTTTTGGGATTTCCCAAAGTCCCTCTCCCCACAGTCATACTGCTGAAATTTGGCAGCATATTGCTGAACCTGGGCAGCAAACTTTTGCACTTTACATGATCAGAATCCCAATACAGCCTTTAGAGGAAGGCATGAAGAGGGCTGAGTGAAAATATCAGCAATGTGTAACTGAAGTGTGATGGGAAACCTCCTTCAGCAATCCTTGGAGTAACAGTTGTGTGACCCTATTTTCATCTATGGATAGTTGGAGGTGCGTGAAGTCTGTTCTGTTCCCCCTCCCGTTCTAAGCAGAGGGATTTATGTCTTTGACTTGTATATCTCAATGTACAGGTCACCTGGAATGCCTAAACAGGAAGCTGATCAGTGACAGACGCACAAGAACATGTAGATGAATATGCTTTCCTGTCCTTATGATATGGTGCTTCTGCTGACACAGAGGCAATGCATAAAGTATTTGGCTTCTATACTGGGGGAAAGGATGGCATGCCATCTTTACAAGGTAAGTCTTCTCCAAGATCTCAATATGCTTTATGACGTCTAGCTAATACATGACACATTTGTCAGATTCTCTGGTCTGCTTGCAAAGAGGAAATAAATTCTTCAAGGTCACCCAGGGCTTCAGCAAGACAGGAAGAGAGAGACATTTTTCATTGCCCCTTGGTCTTCCTGCTAGACCATGCCCCAAAATGCTATATGTTGACATCTCCTTGCATCTGGCCATCATAATAAAACATGATGAATATAAACTTGGATGCCAAGTGCTGAAATGTACCATGGATTCAAGTAAACAACATTGCTACAGCTTGCCTCATCCTCCCTCCCACCACTTCCCACTGGGGAATTTTTGCTTGTTCTCACATATTTCTCGATAAATCTTCATTATTGCTTTCTTCTTTCACTGTCTTCTTTCTCCCTTTTTTTCTTTTTTAAGATTATTCCATGAGCCAATGACAAATTTCCTTTATATGTTCCCACAGTCATACATTCCATTGACATAGGGACCCAGCTATATTCTCTAGAGAGTAGGGACATGCTGTCCAGATGATTCAGCCAATAAGGGTTGATGATATTGTATTACAAGTTTCATAATGTAAATGAAAAAGATGGCCTTCTTTCAATGAAAACTGTAATATAGCTATTGTGTTTGTTGCGTATTGCAGACCAAATGTATTATTTATGCATTTTTTCTTTTTTTGTTGGGGGGGGGAGTGGAGGGAAAATGTGTGTGAGAGAATAACACAACAGTTGTTCTGAAAGAGATTATTTCATTTTATAGTTTTTCAGTCTCATGGATATTAGCATACCCACACTGAATAGTATTGAATGAATGAGGCAAATTGTGAAGATATATATTCAAAACCGAGGGCAACGTACATTTTTGTTATGGAGAAAACCACTTTTAGGGAAGTAAGAGAAAGTAGACCCCAATGACTTTCATGGTATTATTACCATCTGAGTATGTGTCATGTTGACTTACCAATGAAATCAAATCCATTTCTCAATTTAATGTTTTTCTGAAGTTTTCCACTGACTCACTTGGGTCTTACAATCTATTAAATCCATGTCAGGAACATCTAGGAATATGGAATTATTATTTAGCCCATCTTCATCTTTGTGGGTGATTAGGCAAAGGAAGGCATCTCAATTAATCATTTACCAAGAAAGGACATGGTAGAGGGAAGGACAAATACAAAAATCCCAGGTTCAACTTGTGGAATAAGATATCTGGGAGTGATTTCTGCCAAGGAAAATGGAGGTATGGAAGACAATATTAAACTCAGTAGATATTAGATTCAAATGATCTGACAGTCTAGCCTGCTAGAAGTTCAGAAGGAGACCAAGTGGGCACTGATTGCAAGATTAGGTTCAACTCTGGTGATTTGGAGAACAGCTGAATTTGACTTGAGAATACATAGGATGCTATCCAGTTAAACTCAGGGCAAAACCAGAAGTAAGATTTGGAAATTTAAAACTTCATACCTTCCATTGACCAGCATGGAAAATCCACTTAATGATTATGATTTAAAAAAGAGCATTGAATGAAATTTGTAAGTACTATAATCTGTCTCTCTAAAAAAGAGGAGACATACCAAATTTCAAAGAATATATGGAATAGTTTGATGAGAAGCAGTTTTAAATGTTGATTTAAAAAAGGTGTAACATTAACCACCCTGTAACTGTCACTTTCTGTCGTGGCGCTGCGGGTTAAACCGCTGAGCTGCCAATCGGAAGGTTGGAGGTTTGAAACTGCGCGGCGGGGTGAGTTCCCGTTGCTAGTCCCAGCTCCTGCCAACCTAGCAGTTCGAAAACATGCCAATGTGAGTAGATTAATAGGTACCGCTTCGGTGGGCAGGTAATGGCGTTCCGTGTAGTCATGCCGGCCACATGACCCGGAAGTGTCTACGGACAAACGCCGGCTCTTCGGCTTTGAAACGGAGATGAGCACCGCCCCCTAGAGTCGGACACGACTGGAATTTACGTCAAGGGAAACCTTTACCTTTACCTTTAACTGTCACTTTCTGTGGGAATCAAACCTGTCAAATTTCAGACAGAAAAAATGCAGGAATTTGTGCAAGAGAGTCAGGCATGGTATGGAATTATTTTTGGAACTTTTAGAACATGGATAAATAATCTGGTTTGGGGTCAAAGGTCATAAATGTTAGAAGGTGTTGGGGCTGCTTATAAATAGGGCTAGGGTTAGATGAAGTTGATAAAATCAAAATAGAAATTGGGCTTGTCCAGATTCTTTACAGTTTTTTAAAATTCCACCCATGTTTTTTCAAAAGTTGCTTTCCTATTACCCATTTGCTTTCTCCTAGCTTGTTCAGTCTTAAAAACACTAGATTAATTTTAAATTATTTATATAAGATTGATAGAAACAGAGGAGGCGGCTGTGAAAATGGGAAAATCTAGGGAAATCTGTATGTATTTCCTGGGCCTTAGGCTGAGGACCCATATTCTGGAGTTTGCAGAGTACTCAGTTTCTCTTCCCTCACAAGAGAATCAACGTTTTATCAGCATCAGAGTTGCAAAACTTAGCAAAGCTTTTATGCAAAAGCAGGGCTTCCTTCCTTCCTTCCTTCCTTCCTTCCTTCCTTCCTTCCTTCCTTCCTTCCTTCCTTCCCTCCCTCCCTCCCTCCCTCCCTCCTTCCTTCCTTCCTTCCTTCCTTCCCTCCCTCCCTCCCTCCCTCCTCCCTCCCTCCCTCCCTCCTTCCTTCCTTCCTTCCTTCCTTCCTTCCTTCCTTCCTTCCTTCCTTCCTTCCTTCCTTCCTTCCTTCCCTCCCTCCCTCCCTCCCTCCCTCCCTCTGCAACATTTATTCTCTTGCTTTAACATGTGGTATGACAGCTTCTATGGAATTCTCCGGCTGTCCTATGATGCCCTTTCAGCTTCTACCCAGTACAGAGTTGAAACTTTTGTAGGTTGGAATCTGTACAGATGACCAGTTAACCTCTCATACAGCTACTTAGTCATCTGAGTCAGCCTGGAAGTGCCAAAGAGGGTTCAGATGCCGTCATAAGAAAAATTGGCTCTCTGTGTTTGCAACAAGGTCTGAAGACAAGTTGGACACCACATCAAGATGCTCTTTAAAGAGATATGTATCAGATACTGCCAAATCCTGAAACTGGCTGCTTTGAAAATACTAGATTCCTTCAAAAATGGCCTGTACTAAATCTTAAATGCTCCCTTTAATCTCAGTGGCTGACCTCCCAAGGTGGGGTAACGGGCAAGGGATATGGATGATTCCATCTTCCTTTGCCTGTGATCATTCCAGGGATATTTGGTTGGAGACCAAGGGCAGGATTAAGTACCTCCTTGGCCTGGTTGTGCAGATACCATTCTTATGTTCTGGAGTGCTTCAGATCACTATGATTTTCTTTGACTATCTGGAAATTAAATGGTGAATACTACAGTGTAGTCTGAAACACAGTTCCCAGGAGAACCACAAGAGATTCTGAAACTGAAACAAGTGTGTCCCAATCGATTTACTAAATGGGAAAGCAAACTATTGAGAAATGTAAATAACAGTGGCCCATCCTTTTCCTTTAGATAAAATTATGTAGCTATTAAATAGACCCTTGACAAGGAGAAGGGGATGATTCACACAGATAATAGAAGTGAGGCTGGAACTTTGAAATTGAAAATTGCCTAAACCTCTCTCTCTGAAAATACCAACGGCCACTCACGACTGAAAACAAAACAAGACAGAATGTATTTATTTATTCATGACCTTCACATCCTGCCCATTTAGAAAACACTCTGGATGACTAACAAAAATACTATATATCCAACATTAACTTATAATGCACTCCATCAACAATATAATGAGAAATTAAAATTTAGATCAAATTTTAACCAAATTAAACTAGCATTAAAATAAACTCATGGTTAAATGCAGTATCCCAGATGTTTTCTAGAAAACCCATGCTTTAAAAAAAAGCTGTCTGAAGAATTATCAGCATAGGAGCTGATGGGCTTTCAACAGGTAGTATTTTTCAAAGCAGTGGGGTTGCCATTGAGAGGTCTGATGTTATGAGTATGAATGGTGAGCAGGAAGGGGCCCCTATCCAGGAGGGAAAACACATGCGTAGTTTAGAGGCTTTGAACTGTCCTTCAAAGAAACTCAGAGCAGACCTGCCTTGAGTTTTGGGGTATATCTGTCTGGGTTTCCTGCACTCCTTCAGTTTGGTAGGATTTTCTGTCTACTATAGAGGTTAATAAACACTAGAGACTGAAATTCTTGTCTCAGCATGGTTTTTGCTTAAGTCAGGACACCTGCTCCTGTCTCCCTGGGACCCCATGGAGAGGAACCTGAAACATTGTCTCCTGGATTGCCCAAATGGGACAGGTAGAGTCCATTTATGGGAGACAGTCCCTAGTTAATTTGGACCCAAGCAGTGTTTATAGGGGATAACCAGTACCTTGAACTGAATTTGGAAGCCTATGGCAATCAATAAGAAATCCACAATATAAATTTGAAAGAGGATTTCACTCCCTGGGTGATGGGCTGCTGTATTTTAATCAAGTGCAGTTTTTGGGTTGTCTTAAAGACAGCCTCATCTAAAGAACGTTGTAGTAATTCAGCTGTGAGGTCATGAGTAACCATTGCTAAGGCCTCACATTCTAACAGGGGTTGACCAGCCAAATGTAGACAAAGGTTTCCCTGCCCCCCAAGTCCACCTAGTGTTCCATTAGGAGTTGGGAGTCCAGGAGAATCCCCAAGTCATGGATCTCCTCTTTCAAAGGGAGTGTGACCCCACTGACATACAGCATGGGAGCCCTTAGAGATGGTTTCTGGGCAAACAGTTACTTCATCTTGTTGTGATCTAAGTTTCAACTTGTTTTATCCCATCCAGTCCCTTATAGTGCTGTGATAAGGACAGCCATTGAATCTCCTGCATGGTCCCGATGAAACTGTATAATTGACTCAGAATTGACAGATGACCTCCCACAGAGGTTTCATATGGATGTTAAATAACATGGAAGAGAGCAATGAGCCCTGTGACACCCCATGTTGGAATTCCCAGGGCTTAATTGGTCCTCTCCGTCTCTATCAGATGGAACCACCCATCCAGAAGGAAACAGAACCATTGCACTACAGTGCCCCTAACCCCTGGAGATGGTCCAAAATGATAGCACAACTGAGGTTATTCAACACCATTGAGAGATCTAATAGAACCAAGGACATCACACAACTTTCAACATAGTTTCCATTCCACAGCCAAGCCTAAAACCTAATTGCAAGGGATTGAGATAATCTGTTTTCTCTAGCATTCTTTGTAAATGTAGTGAAGTCACCTTCTCCATGATTTCCCTTTAAAAGGGAAAGTAGGATGCCGGACAAATCCCATAGTTGGCTTCTTCAGCTGGGTTTATATTGCTCCCAATTTGAAGGCCACTAGCATAGTCCCCTCCTTCAAAAAGCCATTAATCACCTCCTGACTCCAACTACTCACCACATCTTAGCTGCCCAAAGGAGGCCAGTGGGGTAAGGATCCAGCTTCAGGGTGGCTGAATTCATGCAACCAAGAACCCTGTTTACTTCCTCAGAGTCTACCAGCTTCACAGACTCCAGATAACTTTGGAAGACATTCTCCTTCCCTCACCCTGCCCATCCCAATTACCTCATTGGGTTTCACCAACTTGGGAGTCAAGATCTGAATGAATACAAGCAATTGTATGTCTTGCAAACCTGTCTCACCAGCCTGAAGAATATTCATCTAAACCATCTTTCCCAATCAGGTAGTGAATAACTTTAAACAAAAGTGCTGGATGGCATTCCATTTAAACAGTAAGGATGGAGAATGAGTGACATTTTGCCACTCTAACTACCAGGTATACTTGGTAATTACCTGGATGGATTAATTCCTCATCCTCTGCTACCAGTACTCTAGACTTTGTTTCCAATGCTTTATTTTCTTTATTTATGTAAACCATGAAGCCTCCTGAGATCTGTGGTCAAAGAGATCTGACACCTCAATATTCCAAAAGTCATCAAGGCTCATGTGGAGCTGCCTCCCATATCACAGGGAAAATCCTCAAGTGCCCACTGGAAACTGTCCTGGGTGGATGATCTTAATCAGTCCCCTCCTTGAAGAGGTTGACAGTGGTGATAAATCATAGATAGACAAGAAAGTGATCTGACCATGACAATAGATTAATGACAATGTCCACAATCTTCAGATTATAACCCAACTGTTCTAAGATAAAAACTAGGTCCTATGTTTGTCTCCCTATACAAGAGAATCAGGATGGTTAAGTAGCTAAGCCACTGGACTGACACAGCTTCTAGTCAATCCTTAGTTGTGGAAGCTCACTGGTTGACTTTGACCAGAGTCTCTCAGCCCAATCTATATCACAGAATAGATGTTGTGGGGAAAAGTAGTAGGAGGGAGCACTATGTACACCACTTTGAACTTCTGGAGGAAAAGATGGGATATCAATCGATCAAACAAACAAACAAACAAGCAAGCAAGCAAGCAGAATGGAACTACAGAATGAAGTTCACCAATGCATCTCAATGTGTTCTCAAACAAAATCGTACTTTCTTTTTATGGGAAAGTGTACACAATTCTAAAGAATCCATATCAGATTATCACACATCAAATTGATAACCTGGTGAGAAATAACTGGTGAGCTGTGGGTAGAACTTGCTCAAACTCATATCCTTATTGTTGTAAGCTGCCCAGAGTCACTTGCTGAGATGGGCGGCTATAGAAATCAATCAATCAATCAAATAAATAAATAAATCTGGGGAATGGAGAATGATCAGACACTAGTGCTAATTCAGGGAACCCCATAGTGTGGAAGAAGTATGCCTGCTTTGGATATGGAAGGTCATCGTTTCAATAGCTGGTAGCTACATGTTTTAAAATATCTAAATTAATAAAGCTCCGTATGAAGGCTTGGAGGGTCCCTGGCAATTAGAATGAAAGATTCTAATTAGATGCACCAATTGCTTGACTCTGAGATATTTAACTCTATGCATACAGCAGTCTTGGTACCTGACAGGGTTCCTGCACTACCAGAACTTTTAAGAAATATTTTGATAAAGTGAAATTGAAAGCTGGCACATTGCAATGTAAATATCAGCTGTCAGCCCTTCAAGGTAGACCAGACTGGAACACCAAAATCATGAATACTAAAACTACTTTTATTATAGGGTTATGGTAACAGAGCCCTGCAAGTCTGAATGCGTCTCCCCCTTCCTTGCTTCTATCCTAAAGAGAAGGAGGGATGACCAAGCCTGAGACATTTTTTCCACCCCCATTCCTGCTTTGGACTTCGATTTCTCTTCTCCAGCCGTTGCCTTGGCTGCAGCTCTTACTCCTCTTCCTCAAGGTTATTTTCATGGCTCATTACATCAGCTTACCAGGGTCATCTTTAGTTTCCAGGAATGCCCCTGAGTAGCTGTAGTCTGGGACTTTACCTGGAAACATGCCCATCTGCCTGGGAAGAGTAAAGGCAAATGTGAGCAGGAATGGTGAGGAACAAAAGGGATTGTACAGAGTAACTTCTCTAGTTTGTCTTCTGGTAAATGGATGCTTGAGGCTGGCCACCACTTCTTCTATATCAATTTTGGGTCCAGAATACTGCCTAAGATGGAAGCCACCAGACCATCCACAACATGCTTCCAGGATTCCAGTGGTGCCTACTAGTCCCCAAGGTTGCCTTTGCTAATTCATCATCAATGTTGGCAGTGTAGTGCTTTTAGAGAGAGGACATTAGTCTTCTCCTTTTTCCTTAGGAGGAGGAAAAAGGGGGCAAATAGATGAGCAGATTGGCTGTGGGACCCGTAGGACCAAAATGTCTCCCATTCAGGGTTGCAAGTTTTGACTTTGCATATAGCACACTGTTGTGCTGCCTCAGTCACATCTCTAAGTCATTTTTTTTTTTGCAATCCGAATTTCATTCATTACCCAATTTTCATGAGACTCCCCTGGCATTTGAAATATGTTTAAGGTAGACTCCCCACAGACTCTCCCCCTTTCTGCAGTAGCAGATCTGCAGTGTCCAAAGACAGATCTAAATATCTTTGGTGCAAATTACTTTAGGCCAGCAGAGCAGGAGCCTCTGTCATCTTCATCACATTTCACACCTACACAATTGATAACAGATTAATATCTGGGCCTCAAATATTTCATCAGCGTCTCCGGTGAAGGCATCTTGCATTATTTTATCTTAGGAAACCATCAAAGGGGCTGAGATGGTGAGGGGAGAAACTACTAAGGAAAGGGAGAGAGTTACAGAAGTGTGTGTGTGTGTGTATTATCACTGAAAGTGAAAATAAGGAGAAAGCAAAATAGTAAGAGTGCAGAACATTAAACTAGAAGCATTTCTTTTGGTATTAAGCGAAAAGCAACAAGGTTGGTCATGGCAAAGTTCTCGCCTCCGATTATGTATCCACTTTTATTCAATCATTGTATCGCTCTATGGCTGACATTTGGTCAATAGTGCAATCTAGCACTGATCAGAATAAAGCAGGCATCCTAGAGCACCTTGGAATTTCATTAGTTTCTGTTTGGTACACTCTCTGTACATAAATGTTGATTTGCAAACACAGTTTGGAAGCTCAATTCTTGCCTTTTAGAAGAAAAAGTCAAGGACTGTGCATGTTGTTCTGCAGAATTCTTGTTTTTTTTATCTGGAATAAAATATTCCCCCCCTTTCCATGTACATATATGGTAAAATATCCTTGTCTTTTTCAAAGATGCTAGATCTTACAAATTGGGCCCATTTTTTGTGTGTGTGAGGGGGGTGGAGAAATGGGGCTAATGACATCATTAGAGTGCCAGGGGTAAAAAAAAATGCTCTCTTCTCTGGGTGGAGTTGGCAGTTAAGACCCATGCCAAGGCCTAAAGGACAGTTTTATCCCCCTGTGGGAAAAATCGGCTGGATGTTTTTAACTTGGGAGGTCTTAAGGAGTAAAGTGTGTACTTTATGTCCCTGCAGAACACGTAAAAAGAGGCCTAAAGTCTAGACCAGTGTTTCTCAACCTTGGCAACCTGAAGACGTGTGGACTTCAACTCCTAGAATTCTCCAGCCAGCATGCTGACTGGGAGATTCTGGAAGCTGAAGTCCACACATCTTCAAGTTGCCAAGGTTGAGAAACACTGGTCTAGATCCATTCCCTCTAGTGGAAGGATTGCTATGGGGCTGTTTTTGGCAGTATAAAATGCATGCTGTGGGACCAAATACAGTCCATACATCATGAGCCCTCAAAAGAGAGGGTGAGCAGAAACAAATGGGAAATATGGGACCTCATCACCCCTTGAATTGCAGGTGTTTTTTTTTTTATTTGTATGGCATAGCAGTTCAGTGTTCATGCTGCTTTTTCTTGCTGGAAAATCCTTGTGAGGTCCAGCAGTCAGATGTGTAGACTATTTAGCCATGACAAGTCATGTTGCCTGGGGTGCACCATGAGGAGGCTAGTCTACATTGCACCGAGTTGGGCTGAGAGAGAGTGACTGGCCCAAAGTCACCCAGCCGGCTTTCCGGCCTAAGGTGGGACTAGAACTCTCCTACCACACCTGATTGGCTCTTGGGCTGAGAGAGGGACTGGCCCAAGGCCACCCAGCTGGCTTTCATGCCTAAAGCAGGACTAGAACTCACAGACTCCTGGTTTCTAGCCGGTTGCCTTAACCACTAGACCAAACTGGCTCTCAAATGGCAGGTAAAACAAAATGAGGCAGAACATACAACCTCCCAGAACTGCCTCCATTTCTGCTCATTTGCAGGGCAATCTCATGATCCACACTTGTGATCCCTGGCTGTCAAAAGTAGCATGGAATGGAATGGAATGGACACTAAAAACAGACTGATGGCTTGTCTCTAATTTCTGAAAATTCAAAACCAGCACCTTGAGTGGAACTTAGAAAAAGCAACCAGCATAGCTAGTGCAGGATTAGGGTAATATTGGTATTCTATTCACTACAACCTTGAAGCATCTGAGCTTTCTTCAAGGACATGAATAATTGAGGACAGATGCCATGTGATTCACACAAGCAGAGTACTGGTAGTGTATCAGCCCTTAACCTGGGGGGAACAGCTTACAGTAGCCATCATACCATCCCCAAATAATGTATGTACTGCACCTGTTTTTAGTCTCACAGCAATTTAAACAAATTGCAAAATCAAATTTCTGTGGGCCCAAAAAAGAAGTTTCCATCTCACTTTTAGGCTAGAACCAAATGATTTAGAAGTTGGATTTTGGAGAGGATTATAGCAGTATTCTTCCACATGGCTCCTAGTAAACTCCACTGGATAGAATCGATAAACAGTAGGGTTTGGGCTGTGACTGAGAACTTCTGAAAGCCCTCTGTGAAAATTTAAAAAAATGTCAAGGCATTGATGCCCCTTTTCTTTATTTAGAGTTAATTTTATGTTGGGGCTCTTCCTGCATTAGTTTCATGTTACTTTAAAATGTGGTATTAAATATAAACACATATAGAGATGATCTCTGATATTTATAGAGGACAGATGTGACTCATCATTGTGATACTGCAGAACAAAAGGCTAATGCAGTTTAAGGTTCCTTTAAAATGGTGCTAAGTTGGAAGCCAGTTTGTGGTTCTGGGAATCACAGTAATGCTTGTGAATGAGAAAGTATTAGTAGGAAATTTGCAAAATGATTTGAACAAAGAATGGTTGTGCAGGCTTCTTAAAAGACAGTATGGAATCTTGGGGTTAGTGCTGAACAGACAGGAAGTATCTGGGTTGAGAAGCCCAACTCAATCATGAAAGTTGAAGGTCATTGCCAGTGTCAAATTTCACATATGGAACTATAGAGTAAACTTTACTGAGACAGAAGGCAACCCCAAAGAATCAGCTATTACCAAAGAATGAGGTCACATGGAGTTTAAGTAGAACTGATTCATTAAGGAAAGTTCAACAGAGATATGAAGAACTCTGGAATGCTCTTTTCCCCTTCTGGACTAGGCCAAGTCTTCTCCCAGACCTTGCCATTCCTGGATTGGTTGGTTGGTTTCAGAAAGTAAATCCTCCAAACTGGAAACAGTTTGTGGTGCCTCACCTCAGAGGACTTACAACTGAATTCAGTTGTTCCAGCTTAAAGGTCACAGGTCATTCATGTCTTCATTGCATTGTGGGGGAATCTGACAAGGGTCTCTCCATATTAAAATGATTGTGTAGTTCCTAGTATATTTTTATCTCCTAACAGGTCTGAAAAGTTAGTAGTGTCTAATCACTGAATGATCAAATACATGATAAGTGACATAGTCAGTAACTATAGGCACACCTGGGGGTGACCATGGCATATAGAAAATTGCATCCTAGAGTGTTAAAGTTATACATGGTAAAGAGCATGAATTAATGAATGAAATGAGAAAAAGAAAAATCAATATGTTGTGTGTCTGTGAAATTAACAGAAAGAGGAAGGATATAATAAATCTGAATGAAGAATGGAGCTGATGAAGACATTCAGGGAAGTAAAGGTGGGAGTTTAATTATGAATGGAAAAACCAGAGATGAGTTTTGGGAAAAATTCTACAACATTCTTAATAAATCTGATCCATGGGAAAATTATTGTTTGATGGCATTCATGGATAGGTGGGAATGAAACAAGAGAGGAGAGAAAATGTGATTCAAAGATTCAAGATGAATGAGAATGATTACTGTTTGGTGAATGCCTGTTTAGAAAAAAGGTCTGTTCTTTTTGGATACATGGTTTAAACATAAGTCTATTCATACATACACATGGGAAAGGGATGAGTATAAATCTAAAAGCATGATTGATTTGATTGTTGATGATGGAAGATTGTAAAAATTAGTGAAGAATACAAATGTGTTGAGGTATTCTGAAAAGGGACAGTCCATTTCTGGTACTGTTGGGAATGGATCTTCTGAACATGGAAGAAAAGAAAAAAAAAAGAAAAAATAGAGTGAAAATAGAATGATTGAACCCTGTATGAAAAATGGTTTAGTAGATCAACTAATCTCCCAGAAGACTGAATACAAAATGGAGGTAAGAAAAGGATGTTGATGCTGTTTGGAACAGAGAAAAAAGCATTATGTTACAGAGTATCACAGAAGTGTGTGGAGGTTCACTAATGAGAAGTATGAAAAAAGATGATTCCTGGGATGATGAACCGAAAGAGGCTGTGGATGCGGGGGAAAAACATATATCCTATACAGTATACTCACACATAAACCCATCCATAGATAAGCCGATCCTTGAAATTTTCGTATGTTTTAATTTTCCCAACTGGCTTATCTGTGGATGGTGCTTTTTTCATGGTAGTAAAGGTAAAGGTTTCCCTTGACATTAAGTCCAGTCGTGTCCGACTCTAGGGGGCGGTGCTCATCTCCGTTTCAAAGCCGAAGAGCCGGTGTTTGTCTGAAGACACTTCCGTGGTCATGTGGCCGGCATGACTAAATGGAACGCCGTTACCTGCCTGCCGAAGCAGTACCTATTAATCTACTCACATTTGCATGTTTTCGAACTGCTAGGTTGGCAGGAGCTGGGACTAGCAACGGGAGCTCACCCCATCACGTGGATTTGAACTGCCGACCTTCCGATCGGCAAGCTCAGCAGCTCAGCAGTTTAACCCGCAGCGCCACCGCGTCCCATATATTTTCATGGTACTTTGGTTAAAAATTTGAGGATCTGCTTATCTATGATGGGCTTGTACATGAGTATATATGGGATATATGGGTACTTTTAAAAAGTATTACTGTATGTACTTGTGGATAAGCCCATCCATGGATAAGCCAAGCCCAATATTTTGGGTGTAGTTTGGCACCTAAAATTCTTGGCTTATTGGCAAGTATATATGGTAAGAGAACGATGGCTTCCAAAGGTAAGGACAAGACAACAAGATGATAAAATATATGTAGAATTGTATATAGAAAGAAAAAGATAGTTGCAAAGAATGTAGTCCAAGACAGCAAGGAACAGTTAAGATTAAAAAGCCAGAAAAACATGCAGTGTAATTTCTGAGGGAAATTAAAAGTTGTTTGGGAAGTGAGTGAAGAGGCCTAAGCAAAGAGCCTCCATCAGAATAGCTGCATTTAAAAATAAAAGTAATTTGGGATGAAACCTGAGTGGGAGAATGGTAGAAATAGTATTTTAGAAATCTGTATGGGAGTGATAGTGATATGCACCAATTACCAGTTAGTATCTGAGTTGAATGGTTGCCCTTCATGGTTGTCATGGTTGCCCTTCATGGTTCAAGGTTGGGATATCTGCAGGACTGTCTTCTTCCTGCCTGCTGAAATCTAGTAGGGCAGGCTGTTTATGTGTTCCACGCAAGCAGAGATTGCCATACAGGTAGTCTTTGTTTAGTGATTGCCTTGCTTAGTGACCATTCACAGTTACGACGGTGGAAAAAGTAAGTTTGTGACCAATGCTTGCATTTACAACCTTTGTAGGAAAGCTACAAAGCTTGGTAAAGCAAAGGAAAGCTGAAGGAAGATCATAAACACAGTTGTGGTTTCATTTAGTGACCACTTCACTTAATGACTGAGTTGCTGGTCCTAATTGTGGTTGCTAAATGAGGACTACCTGTATATTGGGCTGACAGAAATGGGCCTTTTCAGACACTAGCCCCTTTCTTCTGCACTTCAGAAAGTCTTGGAAGGCTTGGCTATTTTACCAAGCCTTGGGCCCAAGTCTGCCGTGACTATTCCTGTAGGTGAGCAATTATTCTTTAATTATGTTTTTGAAATGTGTGCCTTCCAGTGTATATGTCCACCTTATACTGTATGCTTTTGGTTTTGATTTTTCATTAGAATGTATTTATTTTAACCAAAATTGCAGATCTGGGGAGTTGTATGTTACCATGTTTGGTAATGCAATGTTGGTAGGACAACAAGCAAACTCAAAGAACACCAAGAACCCAATGGAATTCAGGTGGCTAAGGACTCTATGTGGGTCCCACAGGACATTCCTGTCAGTAAAGATGATGTACCAGCTAGTGCTTAGATCTGCAAAATGGGAGCTTCCCCTTCATTTATTCACTCTCTCTGGCTGCATCTCTACCATGTCAGGCAGAATCAGCAAGGTCAAGATGACATCCACAACTGTGTAATCAAAGCCCCACCTGATTTTAATGGGTGTTGCCTGCCCGTCACCACACAAAAAAGAGGGCAGGCTTCAAATGTATGGTCTTCCATCTTGACTTCTTCCCACTTCAGATACCTCTGATTTCAGGTCTTGTTGTTGTTGTTTATTCGTTCAGTCGCCTCCGACTCTTCGTGACTTCATGGACCAGCCCACGCCAGAGCTTCCTGTCAGTCGTCAACACCCCCAGCTCCCCCAGGGACGAGTCCGTCACCTCTAGAATGTCATTTCATGATTTCAGGTGGGGCAGAACATCTCTCCAGAATCAAAGGAAATGTCTCCCCTTGTTTAATTGGCCAGGTCATGCCTCTCCCATTTTGTTTGTTTCTTTCCTTTTCCTGCATGAGATTCTGCTTCTAACCCGAAGTCCTGCTTTTTAAAAACAAACAATTAACTGTCAGTCTTCCACTCCCTCTCAAAGTATTGCTGATTTGTTCAGTTTTGACTGCTGCATCTGCAGTAATGCAAGATGTATTTCTGAGCATTTCTATATGAATGCTGCAGGGCAAGTGTACCCTCGAACTGTACCTTTTAAATAAGTAATATAATACTTCAATATTCGGTAATAAGTACAATACCTGCACCGCCTCTGCCTGTATCATTTGCTGATGGTTATCACATTTCTACTTCTCATATTGGATTATTCAAACACTCTTGTTCAACCGGCTGCCCATCTATTTTCTTGCTCTGTTGGACTGTGTTACAAGCATCCAGGAACTTCTCAAGTCCTGAACTTTGAGGGTTGGAGAATAATATCTATTTAAAATGTTTTTTTTTAAAGGCTATTTTCTCATTGTTTGGTTCTGTGTTGTATTCTTGGGGAAAAATTGTTCTGTTTACTGAGCACATTGCTCTGCAGCACATCCTGTAGACTATTGAGATAATGCATGTATCAAGCATTAGCTAATAGTAATAACTAACTGAGGTTCATTGTGCTGTGCTGAAAATAGCTTAGGTGGATTTGAGATTGATTAATTCATTAATTAAGAGCCAGTTTGGTGTAGTGGTTAACACCTGAGTCTAGGAACCAGGAGACTGTGAGTTCTAGTCCCGGCTTGGGCGTGAAAACCAGCTGGGTGACCTTGGGCCAGTCCCTCTCTCTCAGCCCAAGAGCCAATCAGGCGTGGTAGGAGAGTTCTAGTCCTGCCTTGGGCATGAAAGCCGGCCGGGTGACCTTGGGCCAGTCCCTCTCTCTCAGCCCAACTCACCTCACAGGGTTGTTGTTGTGGGGAAAATAGGAGGAGGAAGGAGTATTAGGTATGTTTGCCGCCTTGAGTTATTTATAAAAAATAATAAAGACAGGATTAAAAAAAATCTATAAAGGAGGTAGAAATGCAGTGTTTAATTCAACCAATTAATCAAGTAATTAAAGAAAATATTTAATAAGGGGAAAACTGCTATGATTGGCTGGGTAGATTAAGAAAGCATATTATTCTTAAGTGCATAAGTGGCTGATGGCAAGCATCAACTGAAAAGAGACATTCTCCCTTCTTATTCATATAGGAAGGAATGCCTGTTGTAAGATTTCATGTCAACTACTGATAATCTAAAAATAAAGAAGCCATTTGTCTGGGTTGTGGGGCAAGTGGGATAAATGACAACACAGTTGTCATAACATCATTATGCAAGTGACACATGGTTTTGTCAGACACCTTGACAGAATTGTATCCTTTGCAAAATGATGTCATGGTACACATATCCTGACATCATCATATATTGTTACAGATAGATATTGCAGGTTAGATCCTATTTAACCCATGTCCAAAAATGTACAAAACTATATACTGTAAGTTAATTAATTGGCTAAAAGTTATATGATTAATTGAGCAAGATTTCTTTAATTACGTAATGCCCCTGTGGCAGCTTTCTCCAACCTGCTGCTGTTCGGTTGTGTTGGACCACAACTCCCAGAATTCCTGCGCCATGCAAGATGACCTTGGTGCATTACTCAGTATGGAGGGCACTTGGCTGGGGAAGATTGTCCTACTGCAAGGTTCTCTGAAGCCTGTTGTTTTCAGTCATTGTGAAAACTGTAAAACCAATTCTGTCCTTTCTTTTTGCAGTCCCATAGACCCATCATATTTAGCCATGACATTCCTAATTTACAATATATCTGCAATCTGTCTTTCGTAAAAGGAGAGAGATGAAGTATGTTACTGTGGGGGTGGGGATGTCTAACCTTTGCAGAACTTCTATAATTTGAATGACTTGTAGATTTTGTATAACAGCCATTTTGAACAGGCTGGTAATTGAATTATGAAATCTCTCTGCTTTTGTTAGAAAAAAGACCTTTTCTCTCTTCTCTACATACATCTTTCTTTTCAGCTCAAGGTCATGCTGTATTTGTTGCATTTAAGTCTTTTAACAGGGAAAAAAAGTCCTGCTTAACAGCTGTACCTCCTGGACAAAAGACACAGAATTATTTAATTTTGTAACCAATGAATGCATGAGATTGCGGTGATGGCTAAGTCATAAGCAACGGAAAGGAGGAAAGATGCTACGGTGTCTCAGGGGGCTCAGACACCAATTTTTACCAGGGGAAGTATAATCAAGTGATAGAAGTTTGCTTGACTTAAGTGATCATTGTCAAGGATTCTAGCTACACACAATACATGGACTCTCTTCAGAGGAGGACTGGGTACAGTTAAATAAAGGGAAAGACCTCTATCTACATAATATGGGACGGAGCTTACTAAAAAATATAAACTAATAGAGGAAACCCGAATTCTCACAATTCAAAAGTGACAATGTTTCTTTTTTTTAGTTCACCCCTAACTGGCAAACTCCAAGCTTCTGTGCTACAGTTTGTTCTACTCTACAGATTTTGGAAATGACCTTTTTCCTCCATTTTCAGGGCCAGATCTGAGAGAATAGGTGTGTGCCCTAGGTTTTGTTGGTTGGTTGGTTTATAATCTAATACTTCTTTGTCTTGATCTGAAATAGCATCTGGAAAAACAGGGGGGGGGGGAGTGGCCTTGGAGCAGGAACTGAAGCAGGAGACAGACTGTAGACAATAGAATTTTGAGGCGAAAATTCAATGTCTCCAGCACACATCTTCTTCCAACAACCTAAAAGATAACTCTCCATGCGTGGACATCACTGGGCGGACAACGCTGAAATCAAACTCTCTCTATATTTTCAAGCAGATGTGGAGACACTCTGTCCAGTCAGCAAAAACAAGACTTGGTGTTTGGTGCTGACTGCAGCTCAGATCACAGAACCTTTGGAACTTTGCAACATTTCAGCAGAATCCAGAGGGCACATATTGCCCACTTCTGATCAAGAGCACCTTCCCTTCCTTCTCAAATTGCTTCTGAAGAAGGAAAAAATAAAACTACCATTTTAAAACTGGAGCATGCGCTTTAAGGGACTCCAACCTGGTTCTGCCTTGCCCTTTTGTTTCTTGGTTTAAATTTATGTGACTTTTTTAGTTTCCAAAACTCCCCATCTGGAAGGAAGTAGGAAATGACATCCTGGGGGCTTAGGACGTAATATCTCAGGCATGTTCAGAAACCCAACATTAAAGAGGACGTGCATACCAATCCTCCTCCTCAATGTCCACCATAGGTGTCCCAAGTTGCACAAGAAAAAGTTCACAACATTCAGGCTTGTATGGATTCTCATGTGAATGGGTCTTGTGAATACCTGATAGTATGTTTGCATTCATAGTCTCTTAGTAAGATATGTATTAGGCATGCTGTTCTGTATGGCCACATGTCCCTTGACCCACTTCGCCTTGTTACCCTTCACTTTTTATCAGATATTTATCTTGACATTTCTGATGACTGCCTACTCAGATTACCATTAAGTTCGATTCATACGTGATAAAGTAGAAATCTCTTTAATGGCATGTAGTGTACAGTACAGAGAAAAAGTTGCGAATAGACGTTCCCATGCTTTCCCCAAGTTAAACAGCCCAATGAATTCAACCCCCTCCCCCTTCTTCGGTATGCAGCCCCCCTTTTTGTGCCACTCTGTTCAGTTCTGTGCAGATGTCTGCAACGGCTCTGCTGTTTGACCTTGGGTGCCAGAGATAGTCCAAACAAGATGCTTTCACACTCCTGGCTTGTCCCGCTCCCACTTCTACTAACTCGCAAGTCTCAACCCATGTTGATTCCATTCATGCACGTGAGTTGGATCAGATGTTCTGGGAACATTTAATCTGGGGGCATGACAACATTCCTAAAAGACTAAAAGTCTAACTCTAACTATCTAAGGGATCACCTTTCCTGTAACAACCTGTTTATCTGTCAAGTTCTGCAGGACATTTTGAAGATGTCTCCATTGTCCGAGACCTGTTGTTCTGGAATGCAGCAAATTAGAGAGCCACTCTGCTGCTATGGTTAGTGACCAGAATCGAGGGGGACCCAGGTTTTGGTTCAAACTTATTCATGCAAGGTCACTGGGTGAGTTGCAGCAGTCAGAGGCACCTATGGGGAGGCAGTGGGTCAAAATCAGCAAGATTTTTGAAAGTGTGTTCAAAAAGGGCATGGCATGGCATCATGACACTTCCTCTGCCATCGTGCTGATTCTGACCCCCCACCCCCATCCTGGGGCCAGTAATCCTTTCTCAGCCCAACCTACTTCACAGGATTGTTATGGCGGAAAATAGAGATGGAATTGGTATGTATGCTGCCTAGAACTTCTAAAAGAAAAGGGGGAATGCAAATAAATAAATGACATTCTCTGAATTGCTTCTGGGCTAATGAACAAAATGTTTTGGAAGTTTGGCCTAGTTCTCTCAGCCTTTAGAAAATCTAAGGTGCCTTCCTTTTGCCAAGCTTTTAATTGTTAGATTATTTTCATACTTCAATGTTTTAGAATTCTGAATTTACGTATACTACTTTTTATATACTACTGTTATATACTCTTCAGCAAAGGATTGTTCCCTTGTCATGGTACTGGAGCTTGAGCACCTCAATGATGCCATGAGCTAAACCATAAAGATGGCAAGGACCTAATAGAAGAAGAAGAGATCAAGAAAAGGTGGCAAGAATATACGGAAGACCTGTATAGGTAGGATAACAGTATTGGGGATAGCTTTGACGGTGTGGTCAGTGAGCTAGAGCCAGACATCCTGAAGAGTGAGGTTGAATGGGCCTTAAGAAGCATTGCTAATAACAAGGCAGCAGGAGACGACGGCATCCCAGCTGAACTGTTCAAATACTTGCAAGATGATGCTGTCAAGGTAATGCATGCCATATGCCAGCAAATTTGGAAAACACAAGAATGGCCATCAGATTGGAAAAAATCAACTTATATCCCCATACCAAAAAAGGGAAACACTAAAGAATGTTCAAACTCTCGAACAGTGGCACTCATTTCACATGCCAGTAAGGTAATGCTCAAGATCCTGCAAGGTAGACTTCAGCAATTCATGGAGCGAGAACTGCCAGATGTACCAGCTGGGTTTAGAAAAGGCAGAGGAACTAGGGACCAAATTGCCAATATCCGCTGGATCAAGGAAAAAGCCAGGGAGTTTCAGAAAAACATCTGTTTCTGTTTTATTGACTATTCTAAAGCCTTTGACTGTGTGGACCAGAACAAATTGTGGCAAGTTCTTAGTGGTATGGGGATACCAAGTCATCTTGTCTGCCTCCTGAAGAATCTGTATAACGACCAAGTAGCAACAGTAAGAACAGACCACGGAACAATGGACTGGTTTAAGATTGGGAAAGGAGTACGGCAGGGCTGTATACTCTCACTGTCATGTTCCCGTTCCGATGTTTATGGTTCCTCACCCTACCTATTCAACTTGTATGCAGAACACATCATGCGACATGCTGGGTTTGAGGAATCCAAGGCTGGAGTTAAAATTGCTGGAAGAAACATTAACAATCTCAGATATGCAGATGATACCACTTTGATGGCTGAAAGCGAAGAGGAACTGAGGAGCCTTATGATGAAGGTGAAAGAAGAAAGTGCAAAAGCTGGCTTGCAGCTAAACCTCAAAAAAACCATGATTATGGCAACCAGCTTGATTGATAACTGGCAAATAGTGGGAGAAAATGTAGAAGCAGTGAAAGACTTTGTATTTCTGGGTGCGAAGATTACTGCAGATGCTGACTGCAGTCAGGAAATCAGAAGACACTTAATCCTTGGGAGAAGAGCAATGACAAATCTCGATAAAATAGTTAAGAGCAGAGACATCACACTGACAACAAAGGTCCACATAGTTAAAGCAATGGTGTTCCCCGTAGTAATGTATGGCTGCGAGAGCTGGACCATAAGGAAGGCTGAGAGAAGGAAGATCAATGCTTTTGAACTGTGGTGTTGGAGGAAAATTCTGAGAGTGCCTTGGACTGCAAGAAGATCAAACCAGTCCATACTCCAGGAAATAAAGCCAGACTGCTCACTTGAGGGAATGATATTAAAGGCAAAACCGAAATACTTTGGCCACATAATGAGAAGACAGGACACCCTGGAGAAGATGCTGATGCTAGGGAGAGTGGAGGGCAAAAGGAAGAGGGGCCAACCAAGGACAAGATGGATGGATGATATTCTAGAGGTGACGGACTCATCCCTGGGGGAGCTGGGGGGGTTGATGACTGACAGGAAGCTCTGGCGTGGACTGGTCCATGAAGTCACGAAGAGTCGGAAGCGACTAAACGAAAGAACAACAACTGTTATATACTACTTTTATTTCTCTATACTTTTTCTTAGCCACCTCAAGAGGTGGCCAGTTCAGAAGGACCGGTTACAAATTAAATAAATAATCATAAGCACCACTAAGATCGTTGTACTTTGGAAATGATGCAGCTGCTTTTCAGCATTGTTTTTCCATTCCTTTTTATAAAGATTAATTTTTGTCCTGGGCACTCAAAGTTTCCTGTCTTCAAGCCAGAGGGCTGGCTGTCACATCAAGTTGGATTGCTTTAAAATTTGTTGGTGGTAGAGAAAGTTTAATATTTTGCTTTCCGTAGAAGGCCTTTCAAACTATTATACCTACAAAGAGCCAAGAGTGGAGGATTCTATAAAAAATGAATTATTAATGTTTGCTTTTCAGAGCAATCAAATCTCTTTACTCCAAAAGTAGTGTTTCTTCCCCAGATTTCTGACTTTTCCCCTTAATATAAAATACTGACCCCTTGGTAAGGTGTCCCTGTTTGAATCACAGATTTGCTGACTTTCATAACATACTGCTTTTACTTTTAATCAGTGCACAAGTTCAGGATGGGGGGCTTGGGTGCCAGATTAAAATCAGAAGTAAATCTCGTTGAATGTTGGCAGAAATAAATAAACCAAACGACTAGAATGTAGACGATGTGGCTTTCAGCTGAATATAGATGGACAGACCCATGCACATAATCACATATGTGCTCTTAAGACATTTTTCCTTCTCCAGCTGCCTAGAAGCCCACCAGGCTTGCCAAGAGAAGAATAATTCAGTGCCAAAGTTTAACTTGGTAAACCTGATCAGTGTTAGAAGTGCAGAGAATTAAAAGACTCCGTCTGTACTTTTGTGAGTTTGGGATCATTTCAACTTAGTCAGTCTAGACCAACCTTTCTCAACCTTTGACCCTGGAGGAACCCTTGAAATATTTTTCAGGCATTGGGGAACCCCTGCGCATTCAGGCTCAAATATAGGGCAGAAGTCACAAAATATTATATTTATTTCATGCTTAGGCCTGTATGTATGCATTAACAGTGCTCTTAAACTGAAAATAAAGAATGAAACTTACTTCTTTAATGTGAAGTTGCCCAAATTTGAAATAATTTTTTAACTACATCATGATCTCCCAGGGAACCCCTAGTGACCTCTTGAAGAACCCTGGTTGAGAAACCATGGTCTAGATCAGTGTTTTGCAACCTCAGCAACTTTAAGATGCATGGACTTCAACTCCCAGAATTCCCCAGCCAGCATACACTAGTCTAGAATCTGGTCTGCCTACAGACATGCAAAGAGGCCATAAAGATTGCAACCTAACTCACATTTAGCAATTGAGAAAATGGCTTGCCCTGCTTGTGTTGGTAGGGGTGTTGTTCTCTCCCTGGGAGTTCTTTGATTGGGCTGTTGTTTGCTGCTTGGTTGACCGCCTGAGTTGATAGTTCCTTGATTAGGGTGTATTGTGCTGTTTGATGGTTCATCTGGTGTTAATCCTAGTGTTGATTTTTACATATCTGAGTGTTGATTGCTGGCAAAGGAGTGTACCGGTCTTTTAGCTTTTCTGTTGTCTCTTTTGAGTGGTATGTAGATGTTGTTTACCTCTATGTGTCTGTTGATGGCTGCTTTGTCTGAGTGCCAGGCTTCCAGAAATTCTCTGGCATTTTTGGATTTGGCTTGGTTTAGGATGCTCAGAGTTTCCCAGTTGAAACTGTGGTTGAGTCTGTCCATGTGTTGTGAGATTAAGGAGTTCTCATCATGTCTTCTGACTGCTAGTTGGTGTTCGTGGATGCGCTTTGCTAGTCTTTTGCCTGTCTGTCCTACATAGTGGCTGTTACAGTCTTTGCATTGTATGTTGT
Source organism: Candoia aspera (assembly GCF_035149785.1). Classification (NCBI taxonomy): domain Eukaryota; kingdom Metazoa; phylum Chordata; class Lepidosauria; order Squamata; family Candoiidae; genus Candoia; species Candoia aspera. Next base: position 13,203,978 of record NC_086159.1, on the reverse strand, counting down.
AAATAACTCCTGTTTTTTCTTCTTGGGCTATTGGGTCTTTTGACTTGCTTAATATGTTTTGAAGAGTTTTAGTTGGTTTATATGCTACGGTGATGCCATGTGGTTGTAACAGTCTGTTGGTAGCTTCTGAGGTGTTTCTGATGTATGGCAGTGTTATCCTTTTCATAGTTTCTACTGATTGGGTTGTAGTGGGTGGTGGCCTCACCTCAACCCAACCAGTAGAAACTATGAAAAGGATAACACTGCCATACATCAGAAACATCTCAGAAACTACCACGAGGGCAAGATTAAAACTTTTTGCACTTGTTTTCATTATTTTTATTATTTTCTGTTTTGCTTTTTCATTGGAAGGAACAAGATTCTACCCAGAAAGCAGTTGTATAGACCAAAGCAATCTCTTTGGAAAGAAATAGGCAAGAACAATGATCAGATTTGAATAACACCAATGCAATATCCCATACTCTCATTTTCTGATGTTTTGTGATTCAAAACAACTGGTAGTTAACCATTGTGTTTGAATTAATGTCTTATGTTGGATTAGCTCTCAACAGGCTGTGTAGTTCTTTGAAGAAGCTCTTTGCTTTGATGAAGATCTGGGTAAAGAAACTCTTTGGATCACTTTGTTGAAACAATATGGTCTCCGATTTTTCAATGGCAAAATATGCAAGAGCTGTACATGTGGAGAAGTCACTTTCACCAATTACCAAAGATCACTAGTGATTTCCCCACTTTGACCCACATGGGAGATAGGCGGGCACTAAAAATGTTCCAATTCAATCTAGAAAAGTCATAATGTAATTTTGGATGATGGTAATTCCATCCATGGACTGTTTTTATGGTAATTCCTGAGGATTTGCTGAAATGAATTTAAAATGGATGTAATAGGTTGAACTGTTGTAGATTCTATGACACAAACAGTTCTAAATAGATCTATCAAGTTCAAAAAACCCTGAGCCTTAAGAAAGCCTGTTGTGGTTATTATAAGGATTTGAAAGTTTGCTAAAGAGATGAACACTCTCCCTTAAAAGGTGTTAATGGCTTCAACTGATAAGATACAGTAAACTTGAGAAGAAATGATTGCATTTGTCTTGGGAAGCAGCTTGGCACTTGTGACCAGTTCTTGTGACCAGATCATCTAAAGGTAGTTACAAGAAAACCAAGAGTGGATGGATCATTCTGACAACATTTGCATATCTGCCATCTCTTTCTGTCTCTCTTTCTAACGTATTTTTAATTCTTGGCCTCCCTTTCTGAAACATCTCTTTCTCCTCTCCTTTCTCCCCATCTGCTGGACAGCTGGAAGAGGCGCAGATCATTCTTGTCAGCAGTCTAAATAAGTCTTTTGGGTTTTTCATAGATGGCTTTGGAAATCAGGCTAAGCTTTTGGTCCTAGGACTTGAGGTTTCCCACCCTTGCTGTAAATGATGCAGGATTCCAAAAGCAGGCTGGAGTGGGATTGACTTTGGGATGTAAATATTATTCACTTCATAGCAGTTTATACATATTTAGGGGGAATTTCTAACATTGGACCCACCAAGCCTACATGAACCCTTTGCTTCTTACACAGAGATAGTAGAATAAGAAGGTAAGAATGCCCCAGTTGCTGTGATCTGCCAAGAGATGAAGTCAATGCTCTTTTCCTCAATTCTTCCACTGCAAGTGATATTTTCAGGCTTGCTTCCCCCAACCCAGAGAGAACACCATGTCGTCAAGATTGATGGCCCTTGGTAGATGTTCCTCCATGAATGTATTTGGTCCCCAGTTAAAGTCATCCAATTTAGCAGGCCTCACCATGTCTGAAGAATAGTCCTGCTGGATTAAGCTAAGAGTGATCATAGTCCAGCATTTTACTTCTAATATTGGCCAGACAGATTTATTTGTGTCTGTATTTATTTATTAGTTGTATATCATGACTCTCAGTCAGAAGCTCAAGTCAGCAGACATAGTGCTTCCTGTATAGCCATCTCTGGGACAACGTAGTACATATTGTTCCTATATAGCTCTCTATATGGAAATGTTCAGGCTGCTTCTATTGAGGTTACGGAAAGAGGAGACAGGCATGGAAGATGGGGGTGGGTTAAAACAGTCTTCCAAGCCACAGGACATACAGCACTCTTATTGCTGTTCCTAAATGTGGGTTAGCCCACCTATCAGGGAGATCCAGGTAGTCATGCCCATCAGCCTACCTGTCTCCTGATACTATTGCTGAACACCAGACTAAGAAGCATTTGTTGATGGTCCTGCATTGCTGAGAAGTTGTGCTGAGGGTGTATGTCCTATAGAAGGCTGTATCTATAGCAGCACCCTGTCTTTGGAATAATCTTCCCACGAGTCTGAGGCAGGCTTCCTCAGCTTGGATTTGGAACTCAAGTGGACCCATTAAATTTGGTCTTCAATATTTTTTACAATGTCTATATATTTTAATAATAATAATAATTTAATGTTTCAAGGATATTTTAATGTTAGACATTCTAATGCTATTTTAACTGTGATCTTATTGTTGGAAGCCACCCTGAACACTGTGAGGTGGTAGGGCAGGATTTAAATCTTAAACAGCAAACAAAATATAGCGGGGTGGTGATAGAGAATTTGTTCTTTGATATCACTTGTGTACAGATAGGGCCTTTAGGTGACCAAAATGGCTCTGGACCTATTTGTACCTGGGTGAAATTGGGGATTTTCTGTTGTTCTCTATTCTCCTTTAGGAAAGGCAATGAAGTTCTTGTTTAGTTTTTTGAATGGTGTGTCCTCTAAGCCTTCCATGATAACACGAATGTCAGGATCAGTGGATTTTGCTGATTTGTTTGAGGTTGAACTGCCTATTCTTCCTCTTTCAAGCAGCAATTATGGCAGCATGGGACCTAGCAAAATGATACTTCTCCAGAGCCTAGAAAATGTGTTAGCAACATTTTCAAAGCTGCCACAGCAGCGATATTCTTCTTATACTTGGCTTTAGTATATACTTAAGTTTGGCAAACGTATCTCATGGGCACCTGTTTGATGTGCAGATCTCAGACGATTGCCAACATTTGGTCTTGCTATTTGAAAACAATGTGCTACTTGTCAAAAAGATAGTAAACTGCTAACATCTTTATTTACCACTTGAAGCAGTCTTGCACTACTGGAATCCAGTCAAGATGGACAGACTTTTTATTAGACCACCCCCTCCCATGATGTCCACCCCCGTAGTCCAAATCTTGGTGAGGAATTGAAACCATGTGGTTTTCATAAATGTTTGTAGAGATTTATTTTGAGTCTTAGACATTTGGGAAAAGGATTTTTTTTAAATAAAAAACACTGAAATGTAGTGTCCCTTTCCTCTCCAAATCCACAACTCGTATTCAAGTATTTATTTACTTGGATTAAGATGGTGGTTTGTTGAACTCGAATCTGTGATATATTTTATGTTTCACAGGTCAGTGCAGAGACTTCTGTTCCTAACCACAGTGAAGCCAAAATAATGCAACATGTGAACTCATGACAATAGCTCGTTCATGCTTGCACTGTGATGATGCATACAGATACATGAGGGGCTGGAGTTTGTGGAGTCTGAATTACAATACTGCAACCCACTTTTCACCATTTGCCCCCATCCTGCAGACCTATGGGACTGTGTAAAATAGCCATAGTTCACCTGAGAGGTGATATTATTCACCTTATTAAAAATTAGCAAATATTTACTTTGTCAAGGCCTTTTGTATCAGCCTGAGAGCTTTCTCCAGTGAAGCTTCTTCCATTTTTTTCAGTAGCTGTGTGTTGGTCTTATTCCAATATGGTGAGCTTCTGGTGTCCATGATCTAACTTGCTGTGTTTCTGAACACATTTCTCTCTCTCTCTCTCTCTCTCTCTCTCTCTCTCTCTCTCTCTCTCTCTCTCCATCTCTCCATCTCCATCTCTCCATCTATATGGCTGTCCATCTCAACTAGTGACTCTGGGCAGTGAGCAGAATTAAAATGAAATAAAAACCATTACAAACATTACAAAAGTTAAAATACAAAGCAGCTGAGAACATCAAACCCAAATCACCAACACACCCATTTTTGGTAGAGTAATGCAAAAAATGGTCCAAAAAGAAAACAAATATGATAAATTGAGTGAAACCAACACTTAAGAATTGTCATCTCCTACAAACATGTACTTTCATTGCCTAATATCTGTCCTGTGTAAAAGTGCCAGAACAGATCTCCATCATAGACAGCATTTAATTGAGCTTACATCAAGTGTAATATTTTTCAGTGTGGAATTTATTCACTCATTCAATTGCCAGGCAATAAATACACAGAAATCAAGAGTAGAGAAACTAGTGTTCTGAAAGGTGTTAGTACAACTAGTAAATCCCAAACCAATTTCTACCATTCTAGCATTTCTCCAGTGTGAAAATACTGTATCTACTTTACAGAGGGCAGGGCATGAAAATTATTTTTGACATTCTAGTCTCTTTGACCTAAACAGAACAAAACAGTATGGATGAATCAGAATGTCTTATTTTATTTGAGGTCCTGTTTCGGAAGTACTGTGCAATCCACTTTTGGCACTTTCATTTTCCATTACTTCTGATGTAATTTCCCTTCTTCTTCCATGGCCTCCTTAGCTTTTAGTCTCACTTCCCTTTTACTGGCCACATGGCACCTCATGTGATTTTGGTCAGTGGCAAATGTTACTGTCAGACCCCTTAACTACAGAGCATGGTCAAGGGAGCAAGATTCACATGGTCTTTCTTTAATGAGTCTGAATGCCAAGAATTAGGGTTTAGAATACAGCATCTTAAGAACTGAGATAGGAACTCTCCAGTGGTCCTTTATAAGTTAAGTAAGTTCATTAAGGTGGGGTCTCTTTGAAGCTTTTGAATTTCTTTTTCCTAGAGTGCTTGCTGGGCTAAGAATCCATTGCTTTGATAAGCCAGTAACAACATCTCCCATCTGCTGATTGTGACTAGAAATACGTCTCTTTCTCAGTCTCAGCACAATCTCTCACAGGTACATTCAGTTTTACCTACAAACTCCCATCAGGAAACTGCCACCGGGGCAAGAAATGAAACCACAGAAATGATTACAATGTGCTTTCCCCCAGTCTGTTCAGTCAGGTTGGAGATATTACTTTCAACATGGCTTCTGGAGAACATTTGGAGTATTTACTGTGATTGTTTGGAGGGTTTTTTTGCTGTTTTTATTGTCTTGTGAGCCACCCATGTTCTGGTTACAATATGGGTGGCTATATAGGTCAAACAAATACACAAACATTCAGCACAGTCCCAATTATCAGTGTAAATATGGTGTAATTTACTGAACCGTCTTTTTCTTACCTCATGTTGTCCTTCTACTGTAACTGGATTTAAAGATTCCTGTATCTCTTAGAGCTATCCTAAGTATTAAGGCGTACACATTTCCTTCTGTATCATGGAAGAGATTATGGAAATACACTAGGTTTTAAAATTAAGTTTCTTCTGTTTCGGAAGTATTTAAGTGCTGAATAACAAATATAGTACTGCACTTAGGGTTCTCTTTTATTTATTGGAATGTCAAAGACATTGTTCCAAAATGTTACAGTTGCATTGATATAAACCAACAAAAATGGATATAATTTTCAGAATGCATTGAGATGATTCTCTTTAATGTTGCTTTTCTATTATAATCAGGAGGACATAGATTAAATTTCCTATAGGCAGTTTTTATTTTTTAAAGTTGAAACATGATTTATAGAAAGCTAGCATATAGGACTTCAGCAAAGGATCGTTACCTTGTCGTGGTGCTGGAGCTTGAGCACCTCAATGATGCCATGAGCTAAACCGTGAAGGGCCACCCAAGACGGGAAGGTCATGACAGAGAGGTCAGACTAAATGCGATCCCTGGGGAAGATAATGGCAACCCACCCCAGTATTCTTGCCGTGAAAACTAAATGGATCAGTACAACCAGAGATATGTCAGTATACCATCGGAAGATGAGACCCCCAGGTCGGAAGATGGTCAAAATGCTACTGGGGAGGAACAGAGGATGAGTTCAACTAGCCCCAGACATGATGACGCAGCTAGCTCAAAGCCGAAAGGACGGCTAGTGGCCGACGGTGCTGGTGGTGAACGGTGAATCCGATGTTCTAAGGATCAACAAACCACTGGAACCTGGAATGTACGATCTATGAGCCAGGGCAAATTGGATGTGGTTATTGGTGAGATGTCAAGATTAAAGATAGACATTCTGGGCGTCAGTGAACTGAAATGGACTGGAATGGGCCACTTCACATCAAATGACCACCAGATCTACTACTGTGGACAAGAGGACCACAGAAGAAATGGAGTAGCCTTCATAATTAATAGTAAAGTGGCTAAAGCAGTGCTTGGATACAACCCCAAAAACGACAGAATGATCTCAATTCGAATTCAGGGCAAGCCATCTAACATCACAGTGATCCAAATATACGCCCCAACCACAAATGCTGAAGAAGCTGAAGTAGAGCAGTTCTATGAGGATCTGCAGCACCTACTGGACAACACGCCTAAAAGAGATGTTATTTTCATCACAGGAGACTGGAATGCTAAGGTGGGCAGTCAAATGACACCTCGAATTACAGGTAAGTATGGCCTGGGAGAACAAAACGAAGCAGGACATAGGCTGATAGAATTTTGCCAAGACAATTCACTCTGCATAACAAACACTCTCTTCCAACAACCTAAGAGACGGCTTTACACATGGACTTCACCAGATGGACAACACCGAAATCAGATTGATTACATCCTTTGCAGCCAAAGGTGGCGGACATCTGTACAGTCGGTAAAAACTAGGCCTGGAGCTGACTGTAGTTCAGACCATGAACTTCTTCTTGCACAATTTAGGATCAGACTAAAGAGATTAGGGAAGACCCACAGATCAGCTAGATATGAGCTCACGAATATTCCTCAGGAATATGCAGTGGAGGTGAAGAATAGATTTAAGGGACTGGACTTAGTAGATAGGGTCCCGGAAGAACTCTGGACAGAAGTTGGCAGCATTGTTCAGGAGGCGGCAACAAAATACATCCCAAAGAAAGAGAAAACCAAGAAGGCAAAATGGCTGTCTGCTGAGACACTAGAAGTAGCCCAAGAAAGAAGGAAAGCAAAAGGCAACAGCGATAGGGGGAGATATGCCCAATTAAATGCAAAATTCCAGAGGTTAGCCAGAAGAGATAAGGAATTATTTTTAAACAAGCAATGCGTGGAAGTGGAAGAAGACAATAGAATAGGAAGGACAAGAGACCTCTTCCAGAAAATTAGAAACATTGGAGGTAAATTCCAGGCAAAAATGGGTATGATCAAAAACAAAGATGGCAAGGACCTAACAGAAGAAGAAGAGATCAAGAAAAGGTGGCAAGAATATACAGAAGACCTGTATAGGAAGGATAACAATATCGGGGATAGCTTTGACGGTGTGGTCAGTGAGCTAGAGCCAGACATCCTGAAGAGTGAGGTTGAGTGGGCCTTAAGAAGCATTGCTAATAACAAGGCAGCAGGAGAAGACGGCATCCCAGCTGAACTGTTCAAAATCTTGCAAGATGATGCTGTCAAGGTAATGCATGCTATATGCCAGCAAATTTGGAAAACACAAGAATGGCCATCAGATTGGAAAAAATCAACTTATATCCCCATACCAAAAAAGGGAAACACTAAAGAATGTTCAAACTCTCGAACAGTGGCACTCATTTCACATGCCAGTAAGGTAATGCTCAAGATCCTGCAAGGTAGACTTCAGCAGTTCATGGAGCGAGAATTGCCAGATGTACAGGCTGGGTTTAGAAAAGGCAGAGGAACTAGAGACCAAATTGCCAATATCCGCTGGATAATGGAAAAAGCCAGGGAGTTTCAGAAAAACATCTATTTCTGTTTTCTTGACTATTCTAAAGCCTTTGACTGTGTGGACCATAACAAATTGTGGCAAGTTCTTAGTGGTATGGGGATACCAAGTCATCTTGTATGCCTCCTGAAGAATCTGTATAACGACCAAGTAGCAACAGTAAGAACAGACCACGGAACAACGGACTGGTTTAAGATTGGGAAAGGAGTACGGCAGGGCTGTATACTCTCACCCTACCTATTCAACTTGTATGCAGAACACATCATGCGACAAGCTGGTCTTGAGGAATCCAAGGCTGGAGTTAAAATCTCTGGAAGAAACATTAACAATCTCAGATATGCAGATGATACCACTTTGATGGCTGAAAGCGAAGAGGAACTGAGGAGCCTTATGATGAAGGTGAAAGAAGAAAGTGCAAAAGCTGGCTTGCAGCTAAACCTCAAAAAAACCAAGATTATGGCAACCAGCTTGATTGATAACTGGCAAATAGAGGGAGAAAATGTAGAAGCAGTGAAAGACTTTGTATTCCTAGGTGCAAAGATTACTGCAGATGCTGACTGCAGTCAGGAAATCAGAAGACGCTTAATCCTTGGGAGAAGAGCAATGACAAATCTCGATAAAATAGTTAAGAGCAGAGACATCACACTGACAACAAAGGCCCGCACAGTTAAAGCAATGGTGTTCCCCGTAGTAACATATGGCTGCGAGAGCTGGACCATAAGGAAGGCTGAGCGAAGGAAGATCGATGCTTTTGAACTGTGGTGTTGGAGGAAAATTCTGAGAGTGCCTTGGACTGCAAGAAGATCAAACCAGTCCATCCTCCAGGAAATAAAGCCAGACTGCTCACTTGAGGGAATGATATTAAAGGCAAAACTGAAATACTTTGGCCACATAATGAGAAGACAGGACACCCTGGAGAAGATGCTGATGCTAGGGAGAGTGGAAGGCAAAAGGAAGAGGGGCCGACCAAGGGCAAGATGGATGGATGATATTCTAGAGGTGACGGACTCGTCCCTGGGGGAGCTGGGGATGTTGACGACCGACAGGAAGCTCTGGCGTGGGCTGGTCCATGAAGTCACGAAGAGTCGGAAGCGACTAAACGAATAAACAACATTGGTGAGATGTCAAGATTAAAGATAGACATTTTGAGCGTCAGTGAACTGAAATGGACTGGAATGGGCCACTTTACATCAAATGACCACCAGATCTACTACAGTGGACAAGAGGACCACAGAAGAAATGGAGTAGCCTTCATAATTAATAGTAAAGTGGCTAAAGCAGTGCTTCAATACAATCCAAAAAATGATAGAATTATCTCAGTTTGAATTCAGGGCAAGCCATCTAACATCACAGTGATCCAAATATATGCCCCAACCACAGATGCTGAAGAAGCTGAAGTAGAGCAGTTCTATGAGGATCTGCAGCACCTGCTGGACAACACGCCTAAAAGAGATGTTATTTTCATCATGGGAGACTGGAATGCTAAGGTGGGCAGTCAACTGACACCGGGAATTACAGGTAAGCATGGCCTGGGAGAACAAAATGAAGCAGAACATAGGCTGATAGAATTTTGCCAAGACAACTCACTCTGCATAACAAACACTCTCTTCCAACAACCTAAGAGACGGCTTTATACATGGACTTCACCAGATGGACAACACCGAAATCAGATTGACTACATCCTTTGCAGTCAAAGGTGGCAGACACCTATACAGTCAGTAAAAACAAGGCCTGGAGCTGACTGTAGTTCAGATCACGAACTTCTTCTTGCACAATTTAGGATCAGACTAAAGAGATTAGGGAAGACCCACAGATCAGCTAGATATAAGCTCACTAATATTCCTAAGGAATATGCAGTGTGTCATGAGTAAAGATGGCGAGCAGGGGGCTCCCATCCAGACTGTTAAGCGCATGCGTAGCACTGACCAATTCCTCAGTGCTACGCATGGCTTAACAGTCTGGATGGGAGCCCCCTGCTCACCATCCTTACTCATGACACAGTGGATGTGAAGAATAGATTTAAGGGACTGGACTTAGTAGATAGGGTCCCAGAAGAACTATGGACAGAAGACTTGTATAGGAAGGATAACAATATCGGGGATAGCTTTGACGGTGCGGTCAGTGAGCTAGAGCCAGACATCCCGAAGGGTGAGGTTGAATGGGCCTTAAGAAGCATTGCTAATAACAAGGCTGCAGGAGACGACGGCATCCCAGCTGAACTGTTCAAAATCTTGCAAGATGATGCTGTCAAGGTAATGCATGCTATATGCCAGCAAATTTGGAAAACACAAGAATGGCCATCAGACTGGAAAAAATCAACTTATATCCCCATACCAAAAAAGGGGAACACTAAAGAATGTTCAAACTATCGAACAGTGGCACTCATTTCACATGCCAGTAAGGTAATGCTCAAGATCCTGCAAGGTAGACTTCAGCAATTCATGGAGCGAGAACTGCCAGATGTACCAGCTGGGTTTAGAAAAGGCAGAGGAACTAGGGACCAAATTGCCAATATCCGCTGGATCATGGAAAAAGCCAGGGAGTTTCAGAAAAACATCTGTTTCTGTTTTATTGACTATTCTAAAGCCTTTGACTGTGTGGACCATAACAAATTGTGGCAAGTTCTTAGTGGTATGGGGATACCAAGTCATCTTGTCTGCCTCCTGAAGAATCTCTATAAGGACCAAGTAGCAACAGTAAGAACAGACCACGGAACAACGGACTGGTTTAAGATTGGGAAAGGAGTACGGCAGGGCTGTATACTCTCACCCTACCTATTCAACTTGTACGCAGAACACATCATGCGACATGCTGGGCTTGAGGAATCCAAGGCTGGAGTTAAAATTGCTGGAAGAAACATTAACAATCTCAGATATGCAGATGATACCACTTTGATGGCAGAAAGCAAAGAGGAACTGAGGAGCCTTATGATGAAGGTGAAAGAAGAAAGTGCAAAAGCTGGCTTGCAGCTAAACCTCAAAAAAACCACGATTATGGCAACCAGCCTGATTGATAACTGGCAGATAGAGGGAGAAAATGTAGAAGCAGTGAAAGACTTTGTATTTCTAGGTGCGAAGATTACTGCAGATGCTGACTGCAGTCAGGAAATCAGAAGATGCTTAATCCTTGGGAGAAGAGCAATGACAAATCTCAATAAAATAGTTAAGAGCAGAGACATCACACTGACAACAAAGGTCCACATAGTTAAAGCAATGGTGTTCCCCATAGTAACATATGGCTGCGAGAGCTGGACCATAAGGAAGGCTGAGAGAAGGAAGATCGATGCTTTTGAACTGTGGTGTTGGAGGAAAATTCTGAGAGTGCCTTGGACTGCAAGAAGATCAAACCAGTCCATCCTCCAAGAAATAAAGCCAGACTGCTCACTTGAGGGAATGATATTAAAGGCAAAACTGAAATACTCTGGCCACATAATGAGAAGACAAGACACCCTGGAGAAGATGCTGATGCTAGGGAGAATGGAGGGCAAAAGGAAGAGGGGCCGACCAAGGGCAAGGTGGATGGATGATATTCTAGAGGTGACGGACTCGTCCCTGGGGGAGCTGGGGGTGTTGATGACTGACAGGAAGCTCTGGCATGGGCTGGTCCATGAAGTCACGAAGAGTCGGAAGCGACTAAACGAATAAACAATAACAACAGCATATGGGAGCTACTGATACTGAGTTACCTATAATTCAAGGGCAATTATTTAAGCCCTTCTTTACTGTGGTGAAATCTCTTTGACTTTGCCCCAAATGTCAGCAATCTGGTGTCAAGGTTTCATTAACTAGTTTGGTCTAGTGGTTAAGGTGCTAGGCTAGAAACCAGGAGTCTGTGAGTTCTAGTCCCACCTTAGGCATGAAAGCCATCTGGGTCACCCTGGGCCAGTCACTCTCTCTCAGCCCAACCCACCTCACAGGGTGGTTGTTGTGGGGAAAAGAGGAGGAGGAAGGAGTAATAGGCATGTTCGCCACCTTGAGTTATTTATAAAAATAATAAAGGGGGGGATAGTAAATAAATAACATTAAAAAAACTGCCAGATTACTAAAAGAGACAGTGGCACTGCAAATAAGATACAAAGAACTCTTGATGCTCAGAAAACCCTCCTACTGTATGTTATCCATTATTCTGTAAATATCAAACCTTGGACAAAACTTTTGAAATTTTTGAACAGATTTTGGGCACTGAAAGAAACAAGCTTGTTCCCCTCTAATTTTAGTGATCTTTTTTGGCCTTCAAAAATCTTTGCTTTTTGTTGAGTGCTATCATTCTGAAACCTTCATAACTAGGTACTGTATGTTCTCCTTGGCAGTCATTTTGTTAGGCAGTAAGAAATCCCAGCATCCATTTTGTAAGGGTGTTGACAATATGTTTGTCAAGTTTCAGCCAGAAAAGGTCGAGGATCCCTGAATGAGGTCTTACTGCAACATTGACAGCTCTTTTATCCTCCAGTGTTACATGAACAAAAGATTTTTAAAAATTGGACATAGGTTTTATTTATTAGTTGGATTTATACCCTGCATTTTGTTCAGGGCCTCAAGGCATACAAAATATTCCTTTTTCTTTTTTCTCTTCAACAACAATCCTCAAGTTGGGCTGAGAGAGAAAGACTGATCCAGAACTGATCCAGTGACCTTCAGAGGCTGAGAGCAACCTTGAATTGGAGTTTCCTCAGTGCCAGTTCAACATTTGAACTCCTACACCACCCTGATTCTAAGTATGCTGTGTGTACCCAGCCAAATAAGATACAATGAAATGTGTAACACTTACACAATCTGGGCATTGTTCTGAAGATCTACCCTGGTGACCATTTTTGTGACTGGTAGAAATGAGTTGTAGTCAGAACCTTGCAGCCCATTCATTGTAGTGACTTGATGCAGTCAGTATTTGGGCCACATGGCTGGCTTTCAATTCACTGTCATCGTGCCCTATCTTAACTCTCTTTACTGCTTTGGTCAACACCATCTGCCTATCTAATGTCACCCTTCAAAGTCCTTTACATCTACAGTAACTATATCAGTGTTCTACTGATTAGTTCAGAACCTAGTAAATTGTGGTTTTTGTTTTTTGTTTTTTGTTTGCAAAGCAAGTAGTATGATGGGGTTTTCCTTAGCCAGAAGAATAAAGGAATTTAGAATGGAAAGAAGGTCATATCAGCACTCCCAAGCACTGCATGGGGACTCCAATTTAAAGAGTTAAAACTGAGTTGTGATCCAAGTTCCCAATCTACTGTATGCCCTGCCTCTTATTTCCAGAAGGAAACTCAATCAGTGTTAATTTCAAGGCACATTTCTGCATGCTCTAATTGCTAATCCTAACCTCAGACATGAACATCTTGTGCAGATCAGGTAAAACAAAACAAAAACCGAAATCTAAAAGAAACCAACTTTACTGTTTGTAAGATTATCTATTGCTTTTTGCGACCGTAGGTCATGACTATATTGATGTACTTTTTAATTTCAGTTTATAATCCACCTGAGGCCAGAGAATGTAACCATATTTTAATAAATTCAGAATAGCCTTTCTCCTGACTAAAAGCCTTACACAAATTCCAAAAGCATGCACATGTTAGAATTCCAGGGAACTTTCAGGGAAAGGAAACCAGATACTGTTTTTAATTTGCTGAACCCCAAGTGTCTAATTATTTTAAAGGATAATATTGTTAAAAGTAGGATGAGCACAAAACATGTTTGGATGTCTCGTGGTATTTCTTCCCTTAATAAAGATGGATGAGATCTTGAACTTTTGCACCTACTTCATCTTGTCTCAACTCTGGTTATGAGGAAGCTCTTAGTTAATCTCAGGCAGCTTTCACATGGAACTCTCAGCAATGGTCATGGTGGCTAAGAAACTCAGGGAGTTGAAGTGCACTCATCTGGAGGGTTCACAGATTTAACAAAGGTGATATGAAGCATGGCAATATAGGGAGAGGTCACCTCTCAACACAGGATAAGGTATAATCAGTATGTTCTTGATACCCAATTATATAGCTCTGCCCTGGGCTGACCAAGTGATGCCACCAAGGTTTTTTCCTGGTGTTTGAAGGTTGTGGGGCCGGAAGGGAAGAACAGTCTTTGGCAAGATTGAATGGCTGTGAGTTCTGAGACACCCTGGACCTAGAAATTTTCTATTTCTCTCCCCAGACATACACAATTGGGGGTCCTCTTGGACTTGCACTTCTGCTTGGGGAACAGGTGACAGCTGTAGCTAGGAGGGTCTTTGCACAGCCTTGTGCATCAAATGTGCCTCTTTATGGATCAGGAGGCCTTACTCATGCCTTAGTCACCACCCAGTTAGATTACTGTAATGTGTTCTACAGCAGACTGCCCTTGAAGAGCATATGGAAGCTGCTGCTAGTTCAGAATGTAGCAGTAAAGGCAGTTTTGGGCATTCCATAATATGCCCTGGACTTTGAAGAAGCAGGATACAAAGAATATTGATGTTTTTGAACTTTGGTGTTGGAGAAGACTCCTGAGAATACTATGTACAGCCAAGACAACAAATAAAAGGATCATTGAACAAATCAACCCAGAGTCCTCACTCAAGGCACAAATGACCAGGCTCAAATTATCCTACTTTGGACATGTTATGTGAAGAACTAGCTCACTGGAGAAGACTCTAATGCTGCAAAAGGTGGAACAAAAGAGAAGAGGAAGATCAGCAGCAAGGTGAATGACTCAGATATAGTGGTGATGAGTGCACTGCTGGATAACTTGAAGGACCAGAATAGAGACAGATCATCATGGAGGAAATCTATATGATTGCTAACAGTCGACACCAACTTGATGGCAATAATCAATCAATAATATGCCCATGTAACACCTCTGTTCTGTCACCTACATTAGCTCCCACTGGGCTTCTGGATAAAATTCAAAGTCCTGATTATCATCTATAAAGCCCTTCATGGTACAGGGCCAGGTTATTTGCAGGACTGCCTGTCTCTGATTGTTTATGCTTGCCCCACCAGAACCAATATAGCTCTCATGCTCCTATCTATCGGACAATATCTTGAGTGACCTAGGACTCTTTGCCACCGCACCTGCCCTGTGGAACAGCCTTCTACTAGAGATCCAATTGATTCTGACTCTGTTGGCCTTTCTTAAGGCATTAAACACTTGGATGTTCCCATAGGCACTTGGGCGGACTGGTTGAGCAAGCCCCATTTATTGGCTGTTACTTGTTGTCTTAGTGACTGATGTGGAATGTTTTGTTCTTTAACCTCAGGCAGGTAGTGTATTATGTTTTTCTTTATATTGTTTAAATACAGCTACATGAACCTATGGCTATTAGTTATCAGTGTTGGAAGTCCTGGCAAATCCAGCATGCCTCATTTGCATGTAAATTAGCATGCAAATTGAGTTGTCCCACAGTGCAACTCTGAGGAAGCTGTTTGTTGCCACTCCCACTTCCTCATTCTCTCTTCCTTCTTCTCTACCAGAAGCAAGCACATGGATGTGTGCTGCTCTCCTCCATTCTGGGTACCATGTGGTGGGCCTGGAGTTCCCCTTTCTTTCACGCAGCTCTTGGCAGCTGTAGGGCTGAGTTTAGGGCAAAACTAAGTATTTAGAAAGAAAAGAAGAACAAAGGAACTTCATCTTTTCACCAAGATGGATGTAACAGAAGCAACA
>NC_086159.1:11310299-11318332 GCF_035149785.1 Candoia aspera | reverse complement strand
TATAGATAGATAGATAGATAGATAGAATAATAAATGATAGATAGATAGATAGATAGATAGATAGATAGAATAAATAAATGATAGATAGATAGATAGATAGATAGATAGATAGATAGATAGAATAAATAAATGATAGATAGATAGATAGATAGATAGATAGATGATAGATAGATAGATAGATAGATAGAATAAATAAATGATAGATAGATAGATAGATAGATAGAATAAATAAATGATAGATAGATAGATAGATAGATAGATAGAATAAATAAATGATAGATAGATAGATAGATAGATAGATAGATAGAATAAATAAATGATAGATAGATAGATAGATAGATAGATAGAATAAATAAATGATAGATAGATAGATAGATAGATAGATAGATAGAATAAATAAATGATAGATAGATAGATAGATAGATAGATAGAATAAATAAATGATAGATAGATAGATAGATAGATAGATAGATAGATAGAATAAATAAATGATAGATAGATAGATAGATAGATAGATAGATAGAATAAATAAATGATAGATAGATAGATAGATAGATAGATAGATAGAATAAATAAATGATAGATAGATAGATAGATAGATAGATAGATAGATAGATAGATAGAATAAATAAATGATAGATAGATAGATAGATAGATAGATAGATAGAATAAATAAATGATAGATAGATAGATAGATAGAATAAATAAATGATAGATAGATAGATAGATAGATAGATAGAATAAATAAATGATAGATAGATAGATAGATAGATAGATAGAATAATAGATAGATAGATAGATAGATAGATAGATAGATAGAATAAATAAATGATAGATAGATAGATAGATAGAATAAATAAATGATAGATAGATAGATAGATAGATAGATAGATAGATAGATAGAATAAATAAATGATAGATAGATAGATAGATAGATAGAATAAATAAATGATAGATAGATAGATAGATAGATAGATAGATAGATAGAATAAATAAATGATAGATAGATAGATAGATAGATAGATAGAATAAATAAATGATAGATAGATAGATAGATAGATAGATAGATAGAATAAATAAATGATAGATAGATAGATAGATAGATAGATAGATAGATAGAATAATAAATGATAGATAGATAGATAGATAGATAGATAGATAGATAGAATAAATAAATGATAGATAGATAGATAGATAGATAGATAGAATAAATAAATGATAGATAGATAGATAGATAGATAGATAGAATAAATAAATGATAGATAGATAGATAGATAGATAGAATAAATAAATGATAGATAGATAGATAGATAGATAGAATAAATAATGATAGATAGATAGATAGATAGATAGATAGATAGATAGATAGAATAAATAAATGATAGATAGATAGATAGATAGATAGATAGATAGAATAAATAAATGATAGATAGATAGATAGATAGATAGATAGATAGAATAAATAAATGATAGATAGATAGATAGATAGATAGAATAAATAAATGATAGATAGATAGATAGATAGATAGAATAAATAAATGATAGATAGATAGATAGATAGATAGATAGAATAAATAAATGATAGATAGATAGATAGATAGATAGATAGATAGAATAAATAAATGATAGATAGATAGATAGATAGATAGATAGATAGAATAAATAAATGATAGATAGATAGATAGATAGATAGATAGAATAAATAAATGATAGATAGATAGATAGATAGATAGAATAAATAAATGATAGATAGATAGATAGATAGATAGATAGATAGAATAAATAAATGATAGATAGATAGATAGATAGAATAAATAAATGATAGATAGATAGATAGATAGATAGATAGATAGAATAAATAAATGATAGATAGATAGATAGATAGATAGATAGATAGAATAAATAAATGATAGATAGATAGATAGATAGATAGATAGATGATAGATAGATAGATAGATAGATAGAATAAATAAATGATAGATAGATAGATAGATAGATAGAATAAATAAATGATAGATAGATAGATAGATAGATAGATAGAATAAATAAATGATAGATAGATAGATAGATAGATAGATAGATAGATAGAATAAATAAATGATAGATAGATAGATAGATAGATAGATAGAATAAATAAATGATAGATAGATAGATAGATAGATAGATAGATAGAATAAATAAATGATAGATAGATAGATAGATAGATAGATAGAATAAATAAATGATAGATAGATAGATAGATAGATAGATAGATAGATAGATAGAATAAATAAATGATAGATAGATAGATAGATAGATAGATAGATAGATAGATAGAATAAATAAATGATAGATAGATAGATAGATAGATAGATAGATAGATAGATAGAATAAATAAATGATAGATAGATAGATAGATAGATAGAATAAATAAATGATAGATAGATAGATAGATAGATAGATAGATATATAGATAGAATAAATAAATGATAGATAGATAGATAGATAGATAGATAGAATAAATAAATGATAGATAGATAGATAGATAGATAGATAGATAGATAGAATAAATAAATGATAGATAGATAGATAGATAGATAGATAGATAGATAGATAGAATAAATAAATGATAGATAGATAGATAGATAGATAGAATAAATAAATCATAGATAGATAGATAGATAGATAGAATAAATAAATGATAGATAGATAGATAGATAGATAGCATAAATAAATGATAGATAGATAGATAGATAGATAGATAGAATAAATAAATGATAGATAGATAGATAGATAGATAGATAGAATAAATAAATGATAGATAGATAGATAGATAGATAGATAGATAGATAGAATAAATAAATGATAGATAGATAGATAGATAGATAGATAGATAGAATAAATAAATGATAGATAGATAGATAGATAGATAGATAGATAGAATAAATAAATGATAGATAGATAGATAGATAGAATAAATAAATGATAGATAGATAGATAGATAGATAGATAGATAGAATAAATAAATGATAGATAGATAGATAGATAGATAGATAGATAGATAGAATAAATAAATGATAGATAGATAGATAGATAGATAGATAGAATAAATAAATGATAGATAGATAGATTAGATAGATAGAATAAATAATGATAGATAGATAGATAGATAGATAGATAGATAGATAGATAGATAGATAGATAGAATAATAAATGATAGATAGATAGATAGATAGATAGATAGATAGATAGATAGAATAAATAAATGATAGATAGATAGATAGATAGATAGATAGATAGAATAAATAAATGATAGATAGATAGATAGATAGATAGATAGATAGAATAAATAAATGATAGATAGATAGATAGATATATAGATAGAATAAATAAATGATAGATAGATAGATAGATAGATAGATAGAATAAATAAATGATAGATAGATAGATAGATAGATAGATAGATAGATAGAATAAATAAATGATAGATAGATAGATAGATAGATAGATAGAATAAATGATAGATAGATAGATAGATAGATAGATAGATAGATAGATAGAATAAATAAATGATAGATAGATAGATAGATAGATAGATAGATAGATAGAATAAATAAATGATAGATAGATAGATAGATAGATAGAATAAATAAATGATAGATAGATAGATAGATAGATAGAATAAATAAATGATAGATAGATAGATAGATAGATAGATAGATAGATAGATAGAATAAATAAATGATAGATAGATAGATAGATAGATATATAGATAGAATAAATAAATGATAGATAGATAGATAGATAGATAGAATAAATAAATGATAGATAGATAGATAGATAGATAGATAGATAGATAGAATAAATAAATGATAGATAGATAGATAGATAGATAGATAGAATAAATGATAGATAGATAGATAGATAGATAGATAGATAGATAGAATAAATAAATGATAGATAGATAGATAGATAGATAGATAGATAGAATAATAAATGATAGATAGATAGATAGATAGATAGATAGATAGAATAAATAAATGATAGATAGATAGATAGATAGATAGAATAAATAAATGATAGATAGATAGATAGATAGATAGATAGATAGATAGATAGATAGATAGATAGAATAAATAAATGATAGATAGATAGATAGATAGATAGATAGAATAAATAAATGATAGATAGATAGATAGATAGATAGATAGAATAAATAAATGATAGATAGATAGATAGATAGATAGATAGATAGAATAAATAAATGATAGATAGATAGATAGATAGATAGATAGATAGAATAAATAAATGATAGATAGATAGATAGATAGATAGATAGATAGAATAAATAAATGATAGATAGATAGATAGATAGATAGATAGATATATAGATAGATAAATAAATGATAGATAGATAGATAGATAGAATAAATAAATGATAGATAGATAGATAGATAGATAGATAGATAGAATAAATAAATGATAGATAGATAGATAGATAGATAGATAGATAGATAGATAGAATAAATAAATGATAGATAGATAGATAGATAGATAGATAGAATAAATAAATGATAGATAGATAGATAGATAGATAGAATAAATAAATGATAGATAGATAGATAGATAGATAGATAGATAGATAGAATAAATAAATGATAGATAGATAGATAGATAGATAGATAGATAGATAGAATAAATAAATGATAGATAGATAGATAGATAGATAGATAGATAGATAGAATAAATAAATGATAGATAGATAGATAGATAGATAGATAGAATAAATAAATGATAGATAGATAGATAGATAGATAGATAGATAGATAGAATAAATAAATGATAGATAGATAGATAGATAGATAGAATAAATAAATGATAGATAGATAGATAGATAGATAGATAGATAGATAGATAGATAGAATAAATAAATGATAGATAGATAGATAGATAGATAGATAGAATAAATAAATGATAGATAGATAGATAGATAGATAGATAGATAGATAGAATAAATAAATGATAGATAGATAGATAGATAGATAGAATAAATAAATGATAGATAGATAGATAGATAGATAGATAGATAGAATAAATAAATGATAGATAGATAGATAGATAGATAGATAGATAGAATAAATAAATGATAGATAGATAGATAGATAGATAGATAGATAGATAGAATAAATAAATGATAGACAGATAGATAGATAGATAGATAGATAGATAGATAGATAGAATAAATAAATGATAGATAGATAGATAGATAGATAGATAGAATAAATAAATGATAGATAGATAGATAGATAGATAGATAGATAGATAGATAGATAGAATAAATAAATGATAGATAGATAGATAGATAGATAGATAGATAGAATAAATAAATGATAGATAGATAGATAGTTAGATAGATAGATAGATAGATAGATAGAATAAATAAATGATAGATAGATAGATAGATAGATAGATAGATATATAGATAGAATAAATAAATGATAGATAGATAGATAGATAGATAGATAGAATAAATAAATGATAGATAGATAGATAGATAGATAGATAGATAGATAGATAGATAGAATAAATAAATGATAGATAGATAGATAGATAGATAGAATAAATAAATGATAGATAGATAGATAGATAGATAGATAGATAGAATAAATAAATGATAGATAGATAGATAGATAGATAGAATAAATAAATGATAGATAGATAGATAGATAGATAGATAGATAGATAGAATAAATAAATGATAGATAGATAGATAGATAGATAGATAGATAGATAGAATAAATAAATGATAGATAGATAGATAGATAGATAGATAGATAGATAGAATAAATAAATGATAGATAGATAGATAGATAGATAGATAGATAGAATAAATAAATGATAGATAGATAGATAGATAGAATAAATAAATGATAGATAGATAGATAGATAGATAGAATAAATAAATGATAGATAGATAGATAGATAGATAGATAGATAGAATAAATAAATGATAGATAGATAGATAGATAGATAGAATAAATAAATGATAGATAGATAGATAGATAGATAGATAGATAGATGATAGATAGATAGATAGATAGATAGATAGAATAAATAAATGATAGATAGATAGATAGATAGATAGATAGAATAAATAAATGATAGATAGATAGATAGATAGATAGATAGATAGATAGAATAAATAAATGATAGATAGATAGATAGATAGATAGATAGAATAAATAAATGATAGATAGATAGATAGATAGATAGAATAAATAAATGATAGATAGATAGATAGATAGATAGAATAAATAAATGATAGATAGATAGATAGATAGATAGATAGATAGATAGATAGATAGATAGAATAAATAAATGATAGATAGATAGATAGATAGATATATAGATAGAATAAATAAATGATAGATAGATAGATAGATAGAATAAATAAATGATAGATAGATAGATAGATAGATAGATAGATAGATAGAATAAATAAATGATAGATAGATAGATAGATAGATAGATAGAATAAATGATAGATAGATAGATAGATAGATAGATAGATAGATAGAATAAATAAATGATAGATAGATAGATAGATAGATAGATAGATAGATAGATAGAATAAATAAATGATAGATAGATAGATAGATAGATAGATAGATAGAATAAATAAATGATAGATAGATAGATAGATAGATAGAATAAATAAATGATAGATAGATAGATAGATAGATAGATAGATAGATAGATAGATAGAATAAATAAATGATAGATAGATAGATAGATAGATAGATAGATAGAATAAATAAATGATAGATAGATAGATAGATAGATAGATAGATAGAATAAATAAATGATAGATAGATAGATAGATAGATAGATAGAATAAATAAATGATAGATAGATAGATAGATAGATAGATAGATAGAATAAATAAATGATAGATAGATAGATAGATAGATAGATAGATAGAATAAATAAATGATAGATAGATAGATAGATAGATAGATAGATATATAGATAGAATAAATAAATGATAGATAGATAGATAGATAGAATAAATAAATGATAGATAGATAGATAGATAGATAGATAGATAGATAGAATAAATAAATGATAGATAGATAGATAGATAGATAGATAGATAGATAGAATAAATAAATGATAGATAGATAGATAGATAGATAGATAGAATAAATAAATGATAGAGATAGATAGATAGATAGAATAAATAAATGATAGATAGATAGATAGATAGATAGATAGATAGATAGATAGAATAAATAAATGATAGATAGATAGATAGATAGATAGATAGATAGATAGATAGATAGATAGAATAAATAAATGATAGATAGATAGATAGATAGATAGATAGATAGATAGATAGAATAAATAAATGATAGATAGATAGATAGATAGATAGATAGAATAAATAAATGATAGATAGATAGATAGATAGATAGATAGATAGAATAAATAAATGATAGATAGATAGATAGATAGATAGAATAAATAAATGATAGATAGATAGATAGATAGATAGATAGATAGATAGATAGATAGAATAAATAAATGATAGATAGATAGATAGATAGATAGATAGAATAAATAAATGATAGATAGATAGATAGATAGATAGATAGATAGATAGAATAAATAAATGATAGATAGATAGATAGATAGATAGATAGAATAAATAAATGATAGATAGATAGATAGATAGATAGATAGATAGAATAAATAAATGATAGATAGATAGATAGATAGATAGATAGATAGAATAAATAAATGATAGATAGATAGATAGATAGATAGATAGATAGATAGATAGATAGAATAAATAAATGATAGACAGATAGATAGATAGATAGATAGATAGATAGATAGAATAAATAAATGATAGATAGATAGATAGATAGAATAAATAAATGATAGATAGATAGATAGATAGATAGATAGATAGATAGATAGAATAAATAAATGATAGATAGATAGATAGATAGATAGATAGATAGATAGAATAAATAAATGATAGATAGATA